>NW_010972809.1:8124260-8233656 GCF_000737465.1 Haliaeetus leucocephalus | reverse complement strand
GCGGGCAGGGCGAGGGCCGGGGAAGGAGGGGCTCCGGCTCTACGGCGCGCTGTTCGTTCCGTATCAATTATTGACGGGGCATCCCTTTAATAATGCAGTGCAGCTGCGGCTGGCTGGGCCGGGCCGGGCCGGAGGAGCACCGCACCGGGGAAGCCGAGTGGCAGGAGCGCCCTGGGTGGCTGGGGAGGGCAGGCTGGAGCGGGGACGGACCCGCAGGGAAGAACCCGAAGTCGAGGGGGACGTTTCCGAGACCTAGAGCGGTGGGAGGAGACGCACCTGCCTTGCTTCGGCCAGGCTGTCAAATTAGTACACGCTTAAAAAAATGATAATCGCGTTAACGGCTGACATGAATCGTAAAATTAATTGAAAAATAGACAGTTCAAATTCGTGAAGGTTATTTTTATGTTAAGCTAAATTTACCTCAGCGTGTGAGTGCCTCAGACTATTTTCATCATGGAGCATAGCCCATGCATTACTGAACCGTGCAGTTATTTTTGCCTTTGGAAGAAGGGAAAGAGAAACAACAGATCAATATATGCTTGTACACACGAACATGGCTAGTGAGCAGAAAATGCTTGTGTGCATTAGAAGAGGACCGGCATCATTACTGAATATAAATGGAAGAGCAAGTTGTTGGTGGATTTTCATTTACTTGACCCGGTCTCTGCAAGCGAGTTACTGTACACCATCGACTCCTCACATCTTCCCCCCCCCTTGGCTGCTTTTCTTACATAGGACACCAAAAAGGTTTCCCATCTACTGGTGGCTCCGGATCTCTTTTGCAGGGCTTCCCTCAGTCCTCTCCAAGGGATCCCCGGTACCCCAGCGGCCCTGCAGCCTCCCCAGCCAACACTTCATCCTCCTCTCCGATGGGAATATTCCTTGCGGAAACGTGAACCTGGAGCTCCCTGCCCAGGGAAGTCTCCTCTTTCTCTTCCTGTGTTGCAGTGCCCTTTCACATCTGATGGCTCTTGCCACGTCCCCGTGCCGTGGTTTTTTTATGACAACCAGCTGCAATTTGTCCACTTCCCCTCGGCTACCCATTGCCCCAGCTCTCCTCTGGTTTCCCTTCAGCTGCTGCCTGCAGCGTGCGCTGAGCAGTGCCCCAGCCTCTCTGTGTGCAGGGGGTTAACCCCGCCTGCAAAAACAACTCTTCTTGTTGCTTTTCAGTCACGTTCTGTGCTTTCCAAGCAATTTCTCAGGATTATTTGGAATTCTTATTTCATCCTCTAATGTGCTTGCAGTCACTCCCTGGTTAATGCCATCTCTGAAGGCCGCTAAGGAAACACCCCGGGACAGACCCCTTTGGAATTGCATCTACAATCCACCCGTTTGCCAGTAGACCACTGACAACCGCTGTTTCCACAGTTTTGTACCCACTGCCCAACTTTTTCACGTAAACTGAACGCCTTAATTTTTGAATGAATGTGCAGAGCCTAACCAAGGCACAGATGATTGCAGCCCTTCATCCTTTCTTCCATAACATGATCTGTTCCTCTATCGCTAAAGGAAATTCGGCCAGCTTGTCCCAATTTCTTGTTGACAAGTCCATGTTAATAGCTGCTTATCTCTTTGTTTCCTTCTATCTGTTTACAAATAATGTGTCTATTTGTACTAGGTGGTTTCTGGGGAAAAATTGTCTGGCTGGTCTATTTATATATTTATTTATTTTAAAGTGCCCTTTTTAAAGATAGGCACCAGTTTTACCTTTTTTTCTATCAGCAGGATCCCTGGCCGTCTTCCCTGAGCTCTCAGAGATGAACACTAGTGTTTCCAATGTTGGTTGAGCCACTTCCTTCAGTTCCCTGACGTGAAGACCAGCCAGCCTGTTGGTTTGAACACCTCTAAGTTAGCCAAGTACTCTGGTAACTGGTTCTGTGCCAATCTGGGCTGAAACCTTATTCCCTTGTTGTTAATATGTATTACATCGATCACCCGATCACAGATGATCTCTTTTGGCCAAGTCTGGTGCAAAAAAAGGCCTGAGGCACTCTGAGCCTTCTCGGCATCAGTCGATAGCTTTCTCCCTCTGATGAGTAATCCACTTGCTTTTGACTTCCTCTTACCACTGATGTACTTACCGAACAATTTCCTGTTACTTGCGATGCTCTTGCCAGTTAAGTTTTATTTGTTGTATTGGCTTTTTCGTGTTTTCCCCCATCTGCTCTTGCTAGGCGGTACTTCTGCACTTACCCCATGGACACCTGGTCTACTTTCTCTGTGGTTCCTTTTCATGAGCTCACGATTTAGCCCGATCGGCTGCTTCCTACCCTTCCTAGATTTCTTCTGGGATGGGATCATTTGAGACAGGTCTTCTAGAAACTCCCAGCTACCACAAAGGGGAGAAGGCCTCGGCATGGCCTGGGGTTGACAAGGAGAAAATGGAGAGGGCAAGAGGACTTTGGGAATGGAGGTCTTAGGCTGGAGTTTTGAAGAAAGAAAAATTTGACTGGAAGAAAGGAAAAGAATTGAAGACTGGGAAGATGATGGGAGGGAAAAGAAGAGCCCTTAGAGAAGGAAGTAGGCGTACTATGAATGAGTAGGTCTGTAGAAAGGGGATAAAGTCAGACAGTACAATGAAAAGCCCATAATGAGAGGTGACAACCCTTACTCAAGCTGATCGAACATTTTCATCCCAAACGCCTCTTCTGGGCTGCGCCTACATCCTGAGATTTTGTTTGGAGCTGAAAAATTTCAGAGGTAGCATATTCCTGAGAGTTACGTGTTTTTACATACTAGAAGTTCTCCCACCCTTGAAACTAATCCTCGCGAGACTGTTTCTGAGTACAAGAAGGTTGAGGACAAAAAAGGAAAGAAAATACATTTCTAGGAGTTAAGAAATAAATTTTTGATGAAAGAAGCACTACTGAAGCAAAACTTCATGGAAAAATATCTTTCAAATAACAGAAATGCCTTTACATATTCTTGTGAAAATAGGTTTTGGTTTGAATGAGGAAATGAGAAAGACTTGAAAGGAATATTCCACCTGCATGGTGGAGTCTACACATGAGTAAATGCTGAAGTTAAGATTACAGAGGCAAGCCTCTCTCTCCTGTGCAAGGCGTCACAAGATGCTACATTTTGTGATCAAGCATGGTTTCTCCAGCAGTGCCTCCTTGACCTCAGAGAGAAGACATAGGATCTTTGGGGCACCTCTGCTAGAATACAAAAAGATACCATTTAAAAGATAAGTTGCATTCAAAAAGAGAATGAATCAATGTCTTTTGGCTTATTTTTTCCACATTCGCCGACTTATATTAAGGAAATTGCATACTGTTATAATCTAGGTCCTCAACAGTTTGGAGAGGAGGAGCAGAAGAGATGGCTTTGGTCTCCTCTGACAGGAGCGGTTTGATCCTTGCCGTAAGGCAGAACCAGCGGCCTCAGAGCTGGGACAACACGACAGAGGTGGAAATCAGTGAACTTTGTTCCGCTGCAGAACGAGCATCCTGTCTGTCGGCACCCTGCCACGGCTCAGAGGATTTGAAGCCAGGCCCCAGAGAAATATCATCATGTTTGCAGAGAGGAGGAAAAAAAAAAAATAATCAAGCTGCCTTAGCATTAGCATTTCCAGATTCTTGGAAGGCCAGCCACAGGACTTTGAAGAGCTCCTGGCATAAATTCCTGATTTATGTGGAATTTGCAACAACCTCATTCCACGTAACAACAATCCTAGCTATATTTTATCGTTTAATGGGATGTATGCTTGGTTGCCTTTTTTGTCTAAAGGAATCCTGTACTGTAGAGGTGAAATTATGACAGTGCAATAAAGCAAAGCAACTTGGTACAAAGATTGATTAATAAAATCACCTATTGGAATGCAGACTATTTATATAATGGAGAAAAGCATGATGTCCTCATCAGATCACACGGTAATTCAAGTTGGAAGGGATCAGGAGGTCTCTAGTCCCACCTGCTCTCGAAGCAGGATCAGCTATGGGGTCAGATCAGGATGTGCAGGGCTTTATCCAGATGCCGTAGGGGATTTTTCAGCTCAGGAGTGCCAGGGGAGTACTGTGAGAGCTGGATGTGAGGCAAGATAAACAGAAAGAAAGAGGAATGAGTTGAAAATGGTAAAAGGGGCTAAGCCATTTGGGGAATAGGCAGAAAAGCCTGTACTTATTTCAACGTGCTCTCCTTCGATCCTGATTGAACCAAAACCACCTGACTTTCACCATTTTTCCGATGTCAGGCAACATTAGTGAAACTCACTGGCAAACTGTTCTGTCCCTTCCTGATGCTGATTCAAATAGAAGATGACAATCTATTACTTGTGTAATTTACTCTACAGGCAGAGGCCTGTACCCCATATGGGGTGGGATGCAGCAGGGGAAGGGTTCCCATCCCCCATCAGCTGGGGATGTGAGCGTGATGGGGAATGCGGTTGGCTTCGTTTATTACCCTAAAACTAGAGAAAATTATTTGTACACTAATTATTAGAAAAGATCATAGATGTTGCAAAGTCAACCAATCTGACGTTGGTAAATGCTGTAACTAAGATTGCTTGGGCAATGTTAATTTGTGCCCCAAATCTTGTGCACATGCATTCTGATGCAACCTTTAATTAACAGTGCATTATGATGCAACCTATAATTACAGGATTATGTACAATTTTTCTTGCAGATCTCCTGTCTTATTCAGTAAATAAATAAAAATAAAAAGGAAAAAAAACAGATGATGACTTAAGAAGACCTGACTCTCAGCAGAATTTAGGCACTTAAAATACCTTTGAGAACCTGGGTCTTAATGAGAAGCAATTCAATATTTTGTTTTTTTCCTTGTTCAGTATGGAGCCCCATGACTTATTTAATGCACTATCTTCAAACCCTGCTTTCAAGAACTAATGATTAATGTCCTCATGGGATTTTTTATAATTATCCTCTATGAAGTATCCAAGTGTTTCACAAATATTAATGCATTTATTTTCAAAGTGTCTCCATAAGGGGAAGGTTTATTACCTTATTTTCATATTGGGAAACTCGGAGGCAGATAGGTTAAGGTGAAAACATGAAATTTTGGGCACTTGCGGCTCCCAGCAGTTTAGCATTCTTGAGCATGGTGCGGCATTTTGTATTTTCAAAGCACAGCTCCTGTTGCCAACTGTGAATGTGCAGTGCTTTTGTAAATCAGATTCCAGAGTCTCAAGGCATGCACTCACATAATGAGACAAATGCAACTGGAATAACATCATATGGTGCTTTGAGGAAGAGACAGAAGCCTGACATCACTCGTGGGCAAAATGATGGAGCAGCTGATGCAGCACTGGATTAATAAAGGTGGGTAAGATAATTAGAGCCAGTTAACCTGGATTTAAGGAAAATAAACTTGGTCACACTACCTTTTTTTTTTTTAAAATGAAGTTATAAATTCAGTTAATGAAGACAATGGTACTGATGTAGACTGTTAGCGACTGTATGGTAAGAAAGATAAACCCAAGCTAGTTCTACCCTAGACTGGTCCAGGTTGTGAGCAGATGTTATCTTTTGGACACAGCTGTGCCACCAGAAGAATTTACCTCTACCAGCTGATTATGACCATTTCCTAGCCAGTAATTAGTTCCCCTTCCAATCTGCCTGCAGAGCGGTTACTGCATGCACCCCCTACTTTACAGAAGGGTAAATCAGTGAAGTTCACTCAGACCAGCAACTTAAATTGTTAGGCTTGTCCTGACACTTTTCCTTGAGGGGAGTTCAGGAGCTCGCTCAGATACCTCTATACCTGTCAGCAGCCAACCAGTTGACTAAGTTATGAATTTAATTCTCTGGAGAAGAAGTGACACCCCTTAACTCTTCTTCCAGTCTCCCACCTCATTTGTGATTCACCTACCTCTACAATTAACAAGGTAGTGTTGTATAGGGAACAGCCTTCTTCACAGTAAGGTGACCCACATGTGAAGCAGGTCTATCCTGTTCACTGAATAAAGCAAGCACTCTGTGGAAAAAACAGTAGGTAGTCATGTAATTAAAGGCTTTTCTTACTGTATACACACAAATATTATACACTTTATATATATGTATGTATATATAACACAGAGACATTATGTGAACACACAGAGAGGCCAAATTAGATTTACACAAGCTATTTTACCTTGTGTAATTTCTGACTTTCAAGTGCTTAATTTTGCATTCTTTGTGGTGTTTTAATGTAGGGCTTTTTCTTTGTGTGTATACATTAAAACAATGCAAAAAGCTAATGAGGGCTTACACAAAACAAGTTCTACAGTGTGCATAATTTTTAGACACAGATTGTTTGAATGCCTTAATGGAATGTAGTGAAATCAAGTAGGAATTAAGTCAGTCCAGTGGCTTTTTTATTTTAAACAGATCTTCAAATACTAGAACTAAATAAATTAAATGAACAATTAAATTAAATTAAACAGGCTTTGAGCCAGATTCCTGCTTCAAAAGACCAGTCTCTAGCAGCATTCATTTTACGTTCCCCTGGTCATAAGATGGTAGCCGAACATTTGATGTCGAAAAATCACTTAGTGCAAATATATGTATACATTTTCTGCATCTTCCTCTAAGGCTGCTGACAGATTCTTAACAGAAATACTGAGACTGGAATAGTAATATTTAGTTCAGGAGCGAGATGGGTGCATTTTCACCTGTAATGGGAATCACAACCTGCTACATGCAGATGCTTAATGTCACATTTACTGTGTAACTCAGTTTCTAAAGGGAAAGCAAAAACCAAGCAGCACCGAGGATATTCCTTAAGGATTATCAGAGGAAAGGAATCAGGACACCGTGAGGGAACTCAGTGACTCACAGTGCAGCCTTCAGACAGATAAATTACACCTTACACGCAGATTAACTGCAAGCACGTGTACATGCTGCAGAAAGTAACCAAACAAATGCAAGGATGGCAACTCGAAGTCTAATTGCCTCAAATGGATGAATCACCAAGTTCCAATCTGGCAGGACCTAACTGGAATATTTAATAAAAATGGAACCTATAATCAAGAACCCTATTTGCACATGAAATATTTCCCTTTCATATGTTTTTTTTCTTTACACCTGGATAAGAGGCATGCTCGATGGGGAGTGTTTCTTTCCATGCCTGCTTCTATATTGTGTATGCAAGCTCAGACTCACCAAGTGTCCAAACGGTTTTGCCATGAGTCTGTGCTTACATGGGCTGGGAGCAAGCTCCAAGGTACAAGACTTGAGCATCTTCTATCCTTCAACAGGCCCAAATTGGATGTTATTTGTGGAAAGGGTGAGAAGGGGCAAAGTCTTAATTAAACCATGTCACGTAGCCACGTGATGTTGACATATATACATCCATCTATTTACACATTACCTGGCACTCACTGCTTGCACCCTGCAAGTCCTGCTTGCAGCTGGACGAGATGATCATTGTACATCCCTTCCAATTAAACTAAATTAAACTAAACTATTCTGTTCTATATCACAGACGGGAATTACTGGGATACCCTGCACAGACCTTGCTAAATGTGATCTGCACAAGTGCAGCCCTGGATACTCTCCCACTGCCCATTCACAGGGGCCACCTGCACCAATGGCTCACAGCTCAGCTCATGGTTCTCCTGAATAAATCCTTTCAAAAATTGCAAGGACAAGAACATATTCTCTATTCTCTGCATACAAACCAAGCATGACCATGCGCATGTAGTTTAAGAGGGAAATAATAGCATTAATTAGTTCAAGTTGGAGAAAGAGCATGTTGATTTTGCTCAAGAAAATTGTTATGAAACCAAATAATGGCCTTAAGAACAAAAGGGAAAAAAAGAGATTGGGGAAAAATCATAACACAATATTTAATATTTTTGTTGTATTTTCTATCAACGTTTGAAGATTTGGGAGATAAGAGGAGTGCACTGCTAGAGTTAAATCATTCGTAGTTACCTGGAACCTAGGTCAGCTTGTACAAATACAGCTCTGCAGTGCAGTCAGCCCAGCAGACTTTGTCTTTCCAGGTGTAACCACCAATTTATACCTTAACCCCACAAAGGTCAAAACTCCCTTGCCAGCACGCTAGTAACGCTGTCTTGAGCTGTTAGCCTCTACCCTGGAAATACCAAGCACTTCTTTCATAATGTTTTTTTGGCCTGAACTTAGGCAGCAAGGAGTCCACGGACTTCTGAAATTTAAAAAAAGAGAGAAAAAAGGAGAGAGGTGGGTCCCTTCGTTCACCCAAACGGCTCTGTATTTTACACCACTAGAGCCCCAGGACCTGCTGCATCTCAAGTAAAAGGTGAAATTACAGCTAGTTTTGCTCTGGATCAGTAGGGTTTGGCCAGCACATGCAGCTCACCAGGATGTTTGCTCAGCACACACCCAGCATACCCGAGGAAAGGCGAGAGGCGTCAGCCGTACCAAATACTCTGCACCAAAAGCCCCGCTGCGGACTTGCCCCAGCCTTTCTTCCCTCTGCTGCCCAGTGAGGATGCTGCAGCTGAGGAATCTGAAAATACAGAAGACAGAAAACTCAAGTTCCTCTGCAGCTGGAGACATCTCGTTAGAAACGTTTTGCGAGGAGGGAAAAGCTGCCACCAGCAGCGAGAGAATGAGAGGCTACACCTGGATCGAGAAGAAATGCTACAAGGGGGGAGTCAGCTGGGAAGAAACACCTGGCTTGGGGAGGCTTGGCTTTAAAAAAGAAGAAAACAGCAAATTGTAAACAACGTTGTAAAGAAACAAACCTGGTATAGAATGACGGGGGAAAGGGAAATTAAGACTTTAATCCATACAAGACTTCTGTTTGTGATTAAGAGGTAAAAGAGCAGAGGATCATTGATGAGCAGCTTTTGCTGTGGCCTTTCCCTGCTTCCCCCTACCCACTTCGCTGATCCGTGGACAGTCACCCAGCAGAACAGGCAATACCTATGGCCTCGATCAGCAAGGAGGAGGCTGGTTTTTGCTGGCAAACCTGCGTTTCTTTTCAAGCAAAGGTTCTTTTCAGATCTGCCAGAAGTTCAGCCATCTTCCTTAGGAAGACATCAACCGGGCAATGAATTTAAAGCAGCTCGCATTTAAAAAATAAAGAAGTCTGTACTGGTGACTGCAGATGTAAATTGTTCACACTTGTGACCGTGTCATGGGATAACATCAAAGGCTTCCACCAGTTTTGGGGTTGTTTGGAATGAGATAGGCAGCGAGCCAAAACCTACCTTGGTGAAAGCCTCCTGTGTCGTGCAGCTTAGCTGTCCTGCCAGCTCTCTAAGGCAGGACATTTCTTATCTCTGGTTCCTTTCCATAGGGATCAAGTGTTCCTGGCCATTTGAATTTTGACAAAAGGCTCTCTATGGTTATTAGCTTTAATACTATTCCTGGGCTTTAGGCAGGGGGGAGATTGCTAGGCTAGTTTCACAGCGGTGTTGACCTATTCGTGATCTTCTCATTCAGTGTCAAACAGTTATTCTGACTAGGCACTTCACTAGCTCTTGCTTATTTTCATAAGCTTACCTGGAGCAGATGACTGACTGGTGCCCAGATCAGCTTCTCCTTTGCAACACACTTTTGTGATTAAGAACCCAGTGGAAAGAGATGAAGATGTATTTGTATAGTTATGCAGCAATTCTTTGTTAACCTCTCTCAATTATTTTTAAAAGCATGTTGCTATGGGAAAATGCTCCCGGAGTCAGTTATTTTAAAGTTTTCTTCTTAGATACTTAAATCCATCCTTCCAGTATTTTCAGATTTGAGGACAAACCTTTATCCAGTTAGTGAACATAGATGCAAACTGTGTTGTTCACTCTGCTGGGAATGAAGCATCCTACCCACCGCTGCAAGACCTCAGAGCAAATCAGTGCAGTGCTTAATGACCATTACCCCATATTAAAAAAGGAAGAAGATTACAGCTAGTAAGTTGTAAAGTTTAGGATAAAGTTTCTTTTCCTCACTTTATTAGAAGTTGACAAAGTAGGAATGGTACAAAGCTAATAATTACTTCTTTTAAAAACACAAATAGAAATAGAATAACAGAGTCCAAGTCAGACAAAGTTCAGAGGCTGCTGTTTTCTTTAAGTGAAATTATCTAAAACTCCTGTGAGCTTTAAATCAGACTTTTTCTTTTCATTGCATGAGGTGCAGACTCCTGAGCTGTGTCTGATACTAGGCATCTATATTCCTCCCATTTTTAGGGCTGGCTGCTACTATCATGGAAAACATTAGTGTCAGCTTCACCTTTCTGCAAAACAGTCAGCATTTGGTTTGGCTGAACAAAAAATATTTTGGAGTGGACCTCAATGACCTTCTGCAAATTGATAGCCGGCTTGCAACAGGCAAAACTGAGTCACCAGTTGCGCGGGGTTGAAATCCAACCCATACATCTGTAGCATATCTTGCATTGCCAGTGTAATTGGTGGTGTGACGTTCTCGAGTTTTAAAATAGCTTTGAAGAGCCTCTGATCAGATTTTGATTGGATACTGTATGATACACATTACCTCTGGGAGGAGGTGAATTTAGACATCTAGTCTGTAAAGTTTGTGTATTTGTGTTCTCCTGTTCTATATGCATTTTCCTGGGACATTTCCAGTTCCTCAGAGGTAAGGAAATTCTGAGTGCCCCCAGATTCACACTCTTCTGGTAGATTTAATCCATCAGACCACTGAGGCAAACAAGTGATTCACTTTCTTTTATTAACACATCTATTCCTTGCAGGGTTTCTGACAGTTTTGATGAAGTCCACAGTGCTTGCAACTTCCTTTTTAAATCCAGTCCAATATCACAGGGAAATTTAAGCTCTTCTGGGATGGGGGTGTAGGGACTGTATCACCTATTTGACTGTACATTTTAGGGTCATTACTGAACTTCTGAACCTCCTTCAACCTCCCACATCAAGTATAGTGCAACAAAGATTTTGGAAAGTGAACTGCTTTGTTGCTGGCAGGCTGGGTAGAGGGGAACAAGCTGTGTAACACTTTGCATTTCACGTCCCAAAGCGTAGCCTCTCCTTTAAACATTTAATTCAGTTCTGTTTTCAGATTTTATCAACGTTTTCAAGAGCATCCCCTGGGTAAATACTTTCTGCAACAGTTTCCTTGTGTGTCAGGTTTCCAGCTTACAGCCTTCTCTAACAGCCTGAGTGCAAAGTCAGCTGCAGGTTGCTGTTTCAGAAGCTGCATCATAATATTATTCTCAATAATTGGTAAGTCTTAGCTTTAGCAGGAATAATACAGATCCTGTAACCACCTTCTATAATCCAGTGAATGCTCCAGGAGCATTCATGCTGTTACCCGCATACAGCAGGCACAGAACTGCTTGTACTTTATTAGAAAGTGCTGTAATTGTGCCCACCACAGTTTAGTCCTTTCTTTTTTTTTCTCTCTCTTTTTTTTTTTTTAAATTCCCTTGTGGTTTTAAGAGCCATGATTTCCATTATCTTATTTTAAACAAATGACGCTGAGTATTTGTTGTGACTCTTTGAAACACCAGGGTCATAGTCTGCTTGCACACAAAGCAGCTGAACAGTTTCTAGTCTACATCTCTACTTAAGGATGTATTTTCACATTGTGCAGCATAATGGCAGTGCAAGTTTTTTGTTTGTTTTTTTTTTTAAGATAAAGTATAGTGGTTAATATTTCCATCAGGACTTTACCATTTTCCTTTTTCTGCCTGGAATTCAGAAAACTTAATGTATCACTGACTTTCTTTGTTCACTTTGAAGAATCTCATCTGTTTTGTGGAGAAATGCAAAAGCCCAACACCTCCAGAATTTGTCTCAAGCATTTTTTTCCCCCCCAAAGAAGGAACAGAAGCAACGTAAAAGCTTTTTCTGGGCACTTAGTTACAAGTAATTTGCACCTGAAATCTGTAGTTAGAGAAACAAAATCTGCTGTCACTAGTGTCTGAATAGTGGAATCACTGCTGAAAAAAGTCAAACCAGGGCAAACAGAGAGAAAAGCCATATTTCCAGAGGTATGAATGTAGCAAAGAATAAATTATGGCTGATTAAGTACCTCAAAACCCCGAGCAGGCAATTGGCATTTGATTGTAATTGCTGGTGGTGGGGGACATTTTGAGCAATATCTGATCTCCCTTGTCTTTCCAGCATCTAGTTTAAATGCAATATAGATGCCTGAAGGCAGGAGCGTGGCGTACCTCTGCGGCCAAGGGTAAGAGCTGGACATCTCCAGAGAGCAACGCAGAGAGCACAAAGCTACGTGCCTTACATCAGTTGTTGCATGGCTATCCACACTAATCCTTTTCAATCAGCCATGTTAGCATGGTTAACCTTAATATATTTGCTTTTCTTTTGTATTCCTTAAACAGAAAGAATAGCGTAGGATTGCAGGATTTTAAGGACAATGCATTTTTTAAAAAAACCTACAATATTCAGCTATTATGAATTATTTTGCTGGCTTGCTGGCTTTATTTTTTGTCAAGGTCTAGGACATGGCGAGGTAGAAAAATCCTGTCCCTTGGCTATTGATTGTACTGGAAAAGTGACTTCTCTGGTTCCTTCCAAGGTGAACCCCAAAAGATTTGCTGCCATCTGCTCCAGCTGGCAAAGTGACACCCTCCATTGCTTATGTCTTACCACAGTGAGACTTGGGGAAGGATCTGCAAAACTGAACCCTGGCAAAGCTGGGCTCCCACCTGGAGGAGAGGAAGCAGCAAGGCAAGAGCCTTGTTTGAACGCAGATGCCGCAACCTCTTCCGGCTTTTCACTTTTTTTCACTTTTTTTTTGTTTTCTTCACTTCTTCACTTTTTAGGGAGGGGTGAGAGGAACCAGAGCATGCCCTGGGCATCTTCAGCTTGGTCTGTGCTACTAAGACTCGGCGATACCCTGGGGCGAGGTGATCTGCCTGAAATCCCTCTGAGGCCATCAGGAGTCTTTACTCCTTCCGGCCTGAAGAGAACAAGTTTTTAAGAGTCTCTGGAGAGAGTGTGAGAAATAACATTCAACTATTTAACTGTATGTCCTTCCTGATAGTAGCGGAAGAGGATATGTCTACCCTCCTGCTCACAGGGACATTAAGGCAGTGAATTTTCAGTCCCTATGTACAGCGTGGAAAGAGACAAGGTGCTGAAAGACCTTGCAAAAAATCCCCTTGCTCTTACTTCCATATAACTAATAGATGGTAACTAATAGGATCAGTCTGTAAAATTCTGCTTGGCACTTGATCTGAAAATGATTCAACAATACCATATATTCTACTGGGTGTACCTGGCATGCAGATATTCAACACATTGGTTGTTTTCAAGGCAATTGTAACCAATTTTTTTTTTTTTCCCTGAGAGGGGAAAAGAAGTATCTATGGACTAAATTCTCCATCATAATTTTAATGTTTAATCCCCAACACCAGAGCAATTACTTTCCCTTTTCCTTTGATATCCAATGCCCTCCAGCTGGGTTATAGATTAGAGGACACAGGTGCTAAATTTAGTAGAATTAGTGTGCATAAGTACTAATTAACTAGTCACAACAACCACTGCCTTCACCACTGATGCCTTCCAGGCATCCCTGGAAAAGAAAATACGTGAATTTACAGGCTTTCCTGGGTGCAGAGACCTGCTGACTGTAATCCCCAATTTAGCTACATGGGATGGAGCAGCACTTTCCCTGTGTTATCTTATCGGTGAGGTTCAGCGCCAACCTGCAGAGGACCAGCACATTCATAGCCTGGAAATAGAGCCGCACTCAGTTGTCCCAAGGGGGAGGTAGTACGGCACTTGGATTTTGTGCTACCTGGATACAAGTCCATCATGCCCCAGACCCGGACCACCTCACTTCTTTGGGGCTCACACCTGAAGGCATTGCTCTGCACTGCAGCAGAAATAGCAGTAGCATGGTGTAATCCAGCAGCCAACGCGCTCAGTATGCAAACTAAAAAGATAATTTCTCTAACTGCTACTGCTGCAGACGCAGTCTGGGGTCACTGCATTCAAGTGAAGCCTTTATTGTTTTTTTTTTACTTCTCATAAAAGATGGTAAAAATGAAAATTCTCTGAGTAATTTTTACCCTCATTTGTGCATGAGCAAAGACATTCCCTTCAAATGATGCCTTTTAGTGACACCATGGAAACCTTGGGATTTTTAAAGGATTTGAACAGCATAATTCACTGGGAATTGCAGAACAATTCTGCTGGTGTTCCAGGGAAGAGAACTCAGCTTGTTCTCCTTGAATGTGAAAATAAAGATCTTAAAACAAATAACTCCAACAAACAAAAATCCTTAGTTTGGAGTTGTACTCACTTGAAGTGAAATTCATGCCTGGTAATGACCTACCACAAAATGTACCAATTAAGTTCTGGTTGAGTCCTCAAAATAGGTCTTCAAGATGCATATGTTTTGTGCTGATCCTCTCCATGGGAGCAAATTGCCCTCCAAATTCTATTTGTTTGCTGAAACTAAGAGAAAGCCAGCAAGGCTTCCCATGGGTCCCAAGCTTACACTTTCACAGCTCACTCAAGCTGTTGGTATTTTGTTGAATAATTACGGAATGGGTATAAATGTATTTTGGATAGTTTGAATGTGTTATCAAGATTTTAATGTACTGCGTAGCTGTACGCAGCTGTGAGTTGTAATTGTATGGCTGTGTTAAACTTCCTGATTTATCAGGTGCCTTTGCAACATGCAAAGAAAACCAGCAGCACATCCCTTTTGATCCTTTAAGACAACTTATACTAAGCTATCAGCAAGAGCAGAAATGGACTTTTAAGTAGCTGGTATCATCAGCCAACTGCAATGTGGTGGAGATACCATTGAAACAGATGAGATGAAAACAATAGGACTAGACACAGCAGGAGTGTCCCCACAGGCCAAGTGGTAATTTCATGCAATTGTACGAGAGAGCTTGTATTGTTTGCTTGAAACTTAAGAAGTTAACTTAAACAATAAGCACAGCTTATCAGTTAACCCCAGCCAGCAACTAAGCATCATGCAGCCACTCACTCACTTCACACACCCCCCCCCGCAGGGGGATGGGGGGAGATTCAGGAAAAAAAAAAAAGTAAAACTCATGGGTTGAGATAAAGACAGTTTAATAGGACAGAAAGGAAGAAAATAATAATGATTGTGATAATAACAATAATGATAAAAGAATTGGAATATACAAAACAAGTGATGCACAATGCAATTGCTCACCACTCACCGACCAATGCCCAGTTAGCTCCTGAGCAGCAATCCCCCCAGCCCAACTCCCCCCAGTTTATATACTGGGCACAACATCACATGGTATGGAATATTCCTTTGGTCAGTTTGGGTCAGCTGTCCGGGCTGTGTCCCCTCCTGAATTCTTGTGCCCCTCCAGCCGCCTTGCTGGCTGGGCATGAGAAGCTGAAAAATCCTTGACTTAGTCTAAACACCACTTAGCAGCAACTGAAAACATCACTGTTATCATCAATATTCTTCTCATACTGAATCCAAACCATAACACTATAACAGCTACTAGAAAGAAAATTTACTCTCTCCCAGCTGAAACCAGGACATCAGTTCAGCACAAGTCAACTGATAACTTGAGCTCAATAGATTAGTCTTTGAATATGCGTGTCATTTTCCTTTTGCTTCCTGGGGAGATGGAGAAAAGCTCTTGAAACGAGATGGAAAAAAGCCCCACGAAACACTTAGGATTTACAATCAAGTCAATATTAAGATAAAATAGTAGATCTATTGGTGGGCTGGCCCTAACTCTCTGTTGTACAAGACAGGTGTCTTTATGAAATCATTTTTCTGAATGGCACATTAAATTATTTTCTCTAAGGCAGAGCAGAAAAACTACATGTGTATCTGTGCCCGAGCACTGTTGTCTGCTCTTTCAGGTTAGCAGTTGGCACCAAAATGTTGCACAATATGTAGGAATTTAAATCTTCAGTAACTGAAAGCTAGTCCTTTTTAAACAAATTTTGGTTGTTTTGTCCCATAATGCAGAGCCCATTGTGGCAGACCCCTTGACTTCTGGGTCAACTCACTTTTTACCATCCCCACATATGACTGGGCTTTAGTTTCACCAGAGCTGTCTTTTGAGCTAATTAGTGCGTGGCAGTGAGCTGGGGAATAGTTAGGTGACATCCATTTTCTGACACAGATAGCAGTTAAAGGTGTGAAATTTCAACTGCAAGGTTAAAAGCATGAATAAAGTACCACAAGGCAAAACACATGCTAATGGGAGCTTTCTCTAATAGGCCATATACGCAGCTACCAAAGAAACCTCACTGAACCACTCTGCTTCCTATTACATGTTACGTAGGCCACAAGTTTCATTCAAAGATCATAAATCTGTATTCAAAGACTAATCTTTACAGCATGCTGTGTCATATATCCCCCAGGGTCATTTCACAGAGGGAGTGATAGGGGAGGCACAGCGAGTGGTGACTTGCAAAGGTCCCACACCATGATGGTGCCAAGTCTGGCATGAGGATCCAAGGATCCTGTCAGTACCAGGGGCGTAATGCACACCAGACAAGTCTCTCCTCGCCCATCCATCTTCCTTAACTGCATTTTCCCTCTGAAAGTCAAGGACTGCCAAAGCCAAGAATTGTGTTTGAGCAAAGCCTTCTCCCAGGCCCCTTTAGCAGTCGCAAACCACTCATGGAGACTGTAATTGTTGTGGTGGCTGTAGACATGTGTAACTCCAGTAAAATATATTGAGAATACAGACTGTGCTGTTCTGTCCATTTTTGTAAGCCCAGTAATGAGTTCCTAAGAGACAGCCAATAAAGCCCAATGATTCCATACAAACAGCCCAACTCTTGCAGGTTGACTGGTTTGATCCCTAGTTGTGTGCTCCTGGAAAGACAGCTAAAAATGAACTAGCATCCTCGAGTGTTACTATGAAAAAATCAAGTTTGATTAGTTTTTTGATGCTATTTATTCTGCAAGACTTCCAGTTCCCCGCTGGAGGTCTGACAAGCAATCCCTTCCTCCTGCACTGCTGCTCCTGGAAAGAAAGTGCTTGGTCACGGCTGGGCAAAAAAACACTGGACAGCAATTACTTTTCAGGATATAAGCACTCCTTTTTGTATTGACTATAGCGATCGTTTAGGAACAACATGATTTGCTTCCTCCTCTGACAGACATTGCGCTGCCTCTGCAGTATTCTCCATGGGGCCAAGCCCCACTCCCCTCACTCGTGTCAAGTAGCTCATCTGAAGTGACCCACGGGGTCACGAACTGCCATCCCTAAGGGGGTAAGCTCAGGGACTTAGGGTGGGAATGGAAATCTCTATCAGTCCTTTTATAAGGTAGCAAAGGGCTCAACCCATTAAGCCATTGAGCAGCCTTGCATTTTAGATTTAAGCTATACCAGTGATTTTAATAACCTTATCGTTCACAGAGCAACAGTATAGGGCAGATACGTTCCTCTGCCAAAGAAGGGCTCTTAGACCACAGGGCATGCGCTCCGCGGCCAGCGTGCCTGTTGTTTTATTAATTGCAACAGTCTAATATTCCACCTCAGCCAGGTGCAAGCTCTGAGGCTGCCATTCCGCCTCCCCACCCCCACCTTGGGACCTGCCATTCGCAGGCACAGTGGCAGATGTTGCCCTGCTTCTCAGTTCTCAGTGGGGAACTTGTTCTCAGCTGGCAAGTAGCTTCATCATAACTGTTATTTACAGGCAGCTGGTAGATTAAGAAGGCATTATTTTATTTTTTTTTAAAGAAAAATTCTTTTTCTTAAAATTCCAGCTAAGCTAAACTGCCACAAATTAGAGGACACCATGGCTTGCTCTTCTACAGGAACAATTCTGTAACATCTGATTACAAGTCCATGATAGACAAACGCACAGGAGCCTCCTTGCCTGTACGCCCTGGAAAGTCACAAAAATCCAGGAGCCGCTACACCACAGAGCAAGTACCTCGCTGATATTTAAAGGATCATCAATATAATTGAATTCAAAGAGATGGAGTTTCTAACTTCCCTTGACAGCATGCAACCTAAGTGTAGTTAAAAATACAGCCAATGGGTTTTCAAGCGGAGGGTAATGCAGCGCCAGCAATTTAAGGTTTGTGCTGCTGTACACAGAAGCTGCACACTGGGCAGTTTTAGGTTTTAGTCCTGGAGGTAGAACTGTGAGATTTATAGGAGATGACAAAAGTGATTTTGACCTACTGTCCTTTTCTGCAACTAGTACCTTTGCCCTTCATGCCATTGCTCTTGATTAACATTTGCGACACGAGGAGTCTGGGAATAGCATAGATACTGCACAGGCACCACCCTCACCAGAGCTCAGAGCAGCTCACTTCCAGATACAAAAGAAAACTGAAAGCTGGAGTCCTCCCCAAGGCTCTTCGCCAAGATTAGATGGTAATCATTCCCCAAATTCCTCAGCAGGCTTCCTATAGCCAGGAAGCTTGTTGGCTATTGCATGCGCAAGTGGGGCTGCAGAACGTGCTGTATTTTCTCTTGCCCATTGAAGTGGCTGCACCATTATGCTCTCTTCAAAGCATACCCTGTATGCTCCACTTGCATATATAATTGAGCACTAGTCACATCTCAACAATACAATATTTACTTTTTGTATGCCCTTTGACATGTAAGCCGGTTTCCTACAGTAGCTCCACTGATGGCAGAATTACAGACATCTATTTTTTTCCATGTGGATCCTCTGATGTAAAGGGTCAGTTCATTAGCTTGTCCCCAGTAAGGATGTTAACACAATCTTTCCTGCTTATCCATAATCGATTTCCTTAAAAATTATGGAAATTTAGTATCATTGATATCTCAAGCACCTCTATCAAGTTAGAATGAAATTTGCCAATAAATCCAAGAATAATTGTGTAGGAAGACGGACGGATAACATGACTGTACATGCTTTGCTTATCTTAAGAAATCAGGCTACAAAACCCACAAACGAATACAACAAAGGCAGCAGAGGCAACCTCCCTCTCCGCCAGGTCTGTGAGCAACTACATCCTTCCTTTTGATAAAGAAAAGCAGTGTTTGTCCCAAAGGAGAGGAAGAAAACATGATGTGAAAAGCAGCCTGCATAGGAAGTATTCCTAGCAGGCTTAAAAAAAGCATAGCAATTCCAAGTTCTTTCTCTCATCCCCCAGAAACCCTTTATCCTCCCAGGAATAACTTACAATACTGCGAAAGCCCTCAGCAGGGTGTGCTCATACAGTGCTGGATGCCATCAGACAACACCAAGAGGCAGCCTTGCCCTCAAAGCCTTGTGGTCAAAATGGGTTTGCTGGTTTGAGGGCTTTGAAGATGAAAGCCCTTTGACCATGTAAGGATAAGTATAATCCATTCAGGAGCATGAATTCAACATGGACCACTTTTGGCCATTCAGTGCCTGTGACTTGCTCCTGAGAGGCAGAAGGAGTAGCCAACGGGCAGTGTAAAATCCTGTCTGAAGCAGGAAGCTTATACTGGAGTCTATGGCCAGGCTGGGCTGCTACACGTAATGGGATGATGAAGACACTGCAGCAAATGACAATTATTCTGTAAGTTAAGCTCTCCTTGTTAGCAAACTTAATAACAATAGTAAAAATAATTCTCTACAGGAAACTCTTGTGTACCACAGAAGAGGGATAGGAGACTAAAAGTAGAGGCAACTAGTGGAGGAATGCAGTAATGTTTTTTTTTTAATTACTGATTTGCATCATAATTACTTAGCTTGCTGGTTGTTTCTCCTGCTATAACCTCCTTGTTTACATTCCTAGGGCAGACACGGCACTGATTTCTGCATTATAGCCCCTGGTACCATCCCAGCATTTGTGTCTGCCTTGCTCTGCCCTGCTGCTTCCTACAACAGTCAGATCCCATCTCGCCCAGCACACTGCCATGCTCCAAAGCGAGTGTTTCTGAAGTACAGGGATCCGGCTGTGGTCAGTAACTCCAGCAGAAGTAGTCAGAATAAAGCAAGTGGTTTGTGTAAAAAGCCAGCAATTTAGGATATTGGTGTTCTGGGGGACAAGGCTGAAAGAGAATTGGACTTTTCCAGCCTTTTATAAGGTTTAAACACCTTACCCATCCCTACTGCCTCCAACACTTACTTTCAGCTATGTGAAGCTGAAAATAGCTGAGAGCTGGAGGCTGCATTTTAAGAGCAGGCAGCTCAATTAAACAGCCACAGCCATAACCGCGGTCCTTAATGGACAGAGACGGGCCAACAGGCCACGCAAGGAGTTTGGTAAAAAACAGGGGAACCTCTTTTGATCTGTACCCCTCACCGGGGTCACATGCTTGTGAGCACTGGTGGCACCAACAGCACAAATGTGTGTCCGGCTGCTGCCAAACACACGGCAGATCCTGACCACGTCCCTTACCCAGGGTGATTAGGACTTTGGGGTGGGAGACCACATACCAGCCCATTACTTCATTACAGCGATTACACTGGGCTGTGCGTTTCCCCACAATTAAGAGGCTGCTCCACAGCTTCACCGCCTTCAACAATCTCATAAATGCAGTCCTGGGGCGAGGCAGCAGCTCACACTTACAAACTCCCTGTGCTAGAAAAGTCCTGAAGTCTCTCAAAACCACTCTCAAATCAAGTTTCCACTCTTTTTATGGGCTGAGCTTTGCTTTTCCTCTCTCACTTGTGTCATGCTCTATTTGTAGTTGGAAGAAGACAGAAAAAAGCAACAACAGGAAGAAAATTGTTGTGCAGAGATGAACCTCAGCAATGTAATCTTTCTATGTTGGTGAAAACTTACCCTCCGCTTTTGTTATTTGGATAATAAACCCTTCACAAGGCTTACGCTACCTGGCAACCACCAACGAAACAAGAGTTTCTGCTGGCTCTGGTCAATGCTCTGCTTTGTGCCAGTCTGCAGACCAGTATGAGCTCAGCATCCTAATCTGTTTTAGGTGAGGTTCTCCATCACCCCTTCCTTTCGTTTGCCTTATTAAATCCCACATCAGGCATGGCTCTTGCGAACTGAGGCCCGCTGTGCAAAACTTGGGCAGGCTACCAAGACTGTCATGCGTGTAATTTCTCACCTGCACTGGATCCTGAATACTGCATGAGCCTTCCTCTTTTTTTAGGTGGAGTTTAGCCTATGAGTGCTGCACGGTAAACTGAGAAGCTACCGAGAAGCAGTATTGCTTTCACATTCCCGCTTCATCCTGCAGTTAATAAATATTAAACTTACTGACACTATAAAACAGTATCCAGGGGACAGTTGATAAGCTGTAAGTATTTATATCATCACAAAGTTATAATCATAAGTCCCGCTATCCAAATGCATCAGTCTATATGCAAAAGCCTGGAACTATAATTATCCACTAGATCTTAATAAGACTAAAGGATAATAACCCTGAGATGTTAAACATTTCCACAGTTTTGCATCTTATGTCATATGTTTGGCCATAGTTTGACTCAAACTCTCTGACTTCCTAATTTACTGCAGTATTGCCAAGTTGCAGAAATAAAAGTCTCTGAAAAAATGCTATGAGAAGAGAAAACAAGCTTGGTATTTCTGAGATGATCTTAGCCTTTTATGGTAGAACAGATTTTATTTCAAATAAAAACCTGTAGGTCTTCTAATGATCTACTTCTCCTAATTACACCAAGAGCACACCACAGTTAGAGCAAGACTGCACATTTGTAAGTCGAGTCGCTAGGACTTTGCATGAAGCAGTAAAGACTGCCAGGTGGGCAGGGCAGAAGTAAATTCTGTTTTTTTCCCCTTCCCAGATATATTTTTTTAATCCTTGGTTTATAGATTAATTAGGGAAAATAGACACATTTTTCAAACCTAGACAGCTCAGCGAAGATTTATTCTCAATCTCCAACTTCAGCCAAAAGGAAACAAGAAGGATTTATAAGGAATGAGATGAAGATAAACGTCAAAAAATGTCATAATGTTGCAAGATGAATGAATGGGCTGGCCTCTTGGAACAGCATGCTCAGTGCTGCTTATCCTAAAAATATGGCTGTTGAATAACCAACAGTTTTCCAGAAGGGAATAACAGGGGCAGTCAAAGACCTAGAAAGCCTCAGTTTAAAGGGATCAGACCCCCCCGAGTTTCTTGCTCTAAAGAGGAGCTAGAAATGGGAGATGAAAAAAGTATAATAAACTACGAATGATTCAAGGTGTAGAAATTCTATTCTGCCTAACTAGCAACATAACAGCAAGGGGACAACTGGTGGCTCTAAAAGGCGATGGCTACAAAGCTATGAGAGAAGGCGAGCGCTTCACAAAGAGCAAGGAGCTGTGCCCCAGGATGCTGGTGAGCACAGCAGGATTCAGAGAGAGACTGGATGATTTATGTTGCTGCTGAGAATAAAGTTACAAATTATTATGCAAATTTAAGGAGAAAGATTAAATGTTATGCCTCAGGCGTAAAGCCAGTCTGCAATTATTAGGGGTTAGCGTGGGACCAAGATAGAAAGGGTTTTTGAAAGGGGCTCTCGCACCTCTTTCACCATGGTCACCCCTGGGGAGAGGATGCTGGAGCATGCGGGCGCACCATCCCTTTCAGGTGAGAGTTTTTGTAACAGCAGAGCCCTTGCAGTGCACATGCACACTAGTGGAACTCTAAGGGCTTGCTTTGGAGATTGGGCCATTCATTAAGGTACCTGGCACAGAAATTCTTGGTTTCTATTAACATTTGGGTGATAATAGCCTGGAAGCAATTCAATACCTTTGCCATATCCTCTCAACTTCTTTTGTGGACACTTACTTGATTTATGCGATTTTGCTTTTGAATATAAGTTAGCACTTTAGGGTTCACTTCTTATTCACTAGTAGCACCAAGATACAGCAGTCACAGACAGACGATGCTGCTTCAAGCTGCCTTGGCAGCACAACAGGCAGGTGTTGGCTTTGTCCTGCCCTGATAACAGCGTTGGGCTTTTCTTCTGGAGGAGCAATAATCCACTCCTGAAGGCGTTCTGCAAGGGGCCTGGTAACGCGCTGCAGAGCTGCTCTGTGTGGGCCACTTCTCACGTGGGGATGGTCAGCTCCCGTTCTACCTCAGGTCTGAAAACCCGCTCTGTGCTGCTCCCTTAATGCAACAGTAGTTTGTGTATCAACTGTATCCATTAGAAAACAACTAGGCCCTGATCTCTTTTCTTTTATCTTTATGATCTCCGATGGGGGAAAATTATTCAGTCAATTAGCTGTTAATGCTGCACTAGCAACTTTTTTACTTGACATTCCAGATAGACAAGTCAGGCCAGATTTTATTTTTGTCAATCAGTAGTCTCGGAGTACAACGTCAAAGAAATCCACATTCCCTCAAAAGTATCTCTAATAACATTGGTTGAGCTAAAATAAGAGTTCCAATAGATTTAACAAGACACCTTGAAATTAATTGCATTATATTCCAAATATTATTATTTCAAGCTTCACAATGAAAGAGGGACCATTAACCGAATACCTACTGAGGATGATAGTTGTAATCAGGAAAAAGCTGATTAAGGCCACCACGTTTTGAAAGATTGCAAAATCATTGTTTGTTTTACAAAGCAGCAACACTACAGACAGTGACAAATTGTTATAATTACAGCGCCTCAACCACTGGATGCAATGTGTTCAGTTAAAAAAAAAATATAAAATATGGATTTTTCAATCTGTAATTGGCCAGGGTGCTCTGCAGTGCAAGCATCATCAGCATCAGTAAAGATTCTCCAGGAGTGACCTAGTGTCCTTGGCTGCAGCTTAGCCAGGCCACCAGGCAGGAATGTGTCTGCACCGGGGTAAATGAGGGCAGAAATCGACTGAAGTGAGAATTTCAGCTCTTGCTTTGCCACTGGTCTATTAGTGGTTTTTGTGATTGAAGCAAGGAATTCCCAAGCGTGCATGCAAAGATGATCCTATTCATTTTAAGCATCTCTCATCTGACTAACTCACTCTGTAATCTAAAATTAGGGAGTCCCAGAGGAATACAATCTCTTTTGGTCTTCTTTTCTGCTGATGTAATAATATTTGATCATAAAAAGTTACACAAAGGCATCAAGCTCATTATGCCCGTAACTCAGTTCAGTCTCACCTTTGCTTGTCTGCTTCCTCATTAGTCAGCTGTGGGATCAGTTCAATGTGTCAACAGCCTCAGGTGTTGCATCATTTGCCTAAGAGGGACACCAAGAAGCAATGAGAGATGTTTTACGGGAGGTTACATCATTCTTTCAGGTTTTTCTTTAATAGGTAGAACAAAGGCTAGCTATGATCAGACAAAAGCCCCTCTATATACCTTCTTATCATATATGTATGCCATGTCAGCTGTGTCCATGTGGAAACCTATACCTCTGTCTGTGTCCATTGCACAGTCCATTTCGTTTGAAGAACCACAGCATTTCTCGGATGCTGTGGCAATGACTGGCATTTTACACCATCCCAGACTATGTCTGCAAAATAAGGATGTAGTTTTTGGAGACAAGTTGCTGGAATGAAGAACAAAACACTCCAGGCTCTCCCCAGAAGGGTGTACAGTTCACAGGAGCACTGTTAAGAGACTCAACTTTATTCCTGAATTATAATCACTAGAGCAGGGTCATCCCATAGAAGAGGCTACCATGCAGTTCTCAGATGAGGGACACAAGCCCTATGTTTATTCCTGAAGTACAGAGGAAATCTGGGAGCCAGAGCATGGCTTAGGTTTGCTTACAGGGAGGGCTGGGGAAAAGCAGTTGATTTTTTTTTTTCCCCTGCAGATTGCCACATCCAAAGAAAAGTGTAGCAAGAAACAGATACAAAAGCCAGCATCCCATGGAGAAAGATCCCTGGTATTGTAGGCTTGGTGGTAGGGCAGGGAGGAGGAAAATCCCCAAACCCTGTTAATTCCCCAGTATTTGTTATGTAGCTCTTTGTTGTTATTTCAATATACAAGATTTCCCCTCCCCTGACTTTAGAGAGGTCATGGTCACCTACTCTGTATTTTGACATGCCCAGTCCTCTGTGGTGAGAATGTCAGCAGGGAGAAGAAAACACTGCCTTTTTTCTTCCAGTGTTTTTTGGCTAATCACCTGAAACAGTGCGAGAGGGACAGCCAGGGGAGCTTTGCAGGGGTCTAGCTCGTGGGACATGCCCCTGGGCAGGGAGAGAGCTGAGGGGGTGCAGGAGGCAGCGGGAAGGGAGGGAGGGGGTTGATACCACTCATTTCTTGTCCCTCAGTGCTTGGGGCCTGGAGGAATGCCTAAACCTCAAAAAGTGGGAGGCTTTCATTCAGTGCAGACTGCCTAGAGCTCATGGCTGGCGCTGGGCAGCTGAAACATGGCATGGCCCAACATCATCTTCTGTACAGAAAGACGAGGCACCTTCTAGTATCGTCATCACATTAGAGTAGACCCCCACCTCCAAGCTCCATACTTCCCAAGACATACTCCCTTTACACTCTTCTAAGCTCACTCCTTCCATCCACAGCACCATGTTGTCCAGTGTACTCCCTGCTTGACATGCTGAAGACCGGGGAGGTTTGTATGGTGATGTAGTAGCCCTCAGTGGCATAGCTGATATCCAAATAAATGAGCTCTTAGGCACATAAGTCCATCTTACGGTCTTAATGCTTACCAGTTTTTTTCCTCTAGTTCTAGCAGTTGTTACAATAACAGATTTTAAATCTTCCTATGGTTTCTGCCTCGCAGCCTCAGGCCATTGCTGCCAGTAACAACACAACTACAGGATATTGCAGGCAGAGCTGCAACACGTAAGCTGTCCAACAGCTCTCACAAAAAAGCACAATGGTTGGGCCATTTCTGCAGGCTGGGGGTATCAGAAGTTGTTCATTTTTTGATTTTATGTCTAAGATGATCCAATGCAGTTGGGCAGCCCAAGACAATGGCTATAGAAGGTATCTAGGACTTGTCAGACAAAAGAAGTGCAGGACAAGGACTGGGACAAAAAAGTCTATGCCTGCTTCAGCATACCCTCTCCCAAATCTGGGATGAAGCCAGGATACCCAAACCTCATTGTTCCCCTGCTATGCATCAACATTTGTCCAACTCCCGGCAAAGGAGCCCCAAATCCCTAGCACTGATCAGTCTGGAGAAGGTCAGCTTGCCAGTGCTGTCAGCTTGTCTGTGTACTGGGCTGACCAATCTACCGGCTAGCAAATCACACAGACATCCAACTTACAGAGCTGATTTTTTTGCTGTTGTTTGGGTTGTTTCTGTTTCTTATTTTAAGGTAGATACTTGCATGTAACATAGGAATGCTTTAAATTCCTCACAGAAGGACAAGGCAAATCACCCACTTTAATCCTTTTGCAAAAGAAGACTGAATTATTATACAGTCTTCAATGAGATACCACATATTACTTTTTCACTGGCATTTCTGTCTCGCTCAACACAAAGAATGAAAAGTGCTCGCTTAATCAGCAGTCATTCAATATTTTGTTTTCTTCTTGTCACTCAGCATGTGGCCCTTGGCTTTCTTTATGGTGCGCTGTTCAGACCCTGCTGTGGGGACAAAATTCATCATTTCCTTATGGCCTCATCCTCACTGCACATCACTACAGCATCCGAGCGCTTTGAAAGTATTAAAAAACTTACTTATGCAATCCCCATGAAAATGCTGTATTACCCTCATTTTACAGAAAGGCAGCTGACGCACAGAAAGATGTAGCTTTCTGGAAAGGTCAAAATCACATATTCAGAGTGCATATTCTGCTAATTTCTGTTTAAATTTTTAGGGTTTAATGCTTCAAATGAGACTGCAGGTGGGCACACCGAGAATGCCAAGTGGGAACAACTGACAGCTGCAAAACATCCGCAGCACCTCACGGGAGCTCCGTGGCACGGGCTGGGAAGGGATGCCTTTCTCTAGGACCACATTCAGCTGTCAAAAGCTCCTTTCCCCTTCTACCAATGCTTGCCTCATTCATCGTGTGCCTTCTAACTTCTGCTGTTAGTGAAAAGGAGGTAGAAAACAAGGATTCAGAGTGAATGGGGATGCATGGAAGGAACCTGGTAGCCATCTCGTCCACTCCCTTCCTTTGATGAAGAAAGAGTTAGCCCTGTCTTAATCCTGATGCCAGACTCACGCTCTGAGGACCAGCAATTCCTCCATCTTTCCAGGTTACTTTATGCCAGCATTTTGCTGCTTGCAGAACTGTTCACAATAAGAGCAGATAAGTCCTCCTTTGGAGGCATTGGCCTCTTTCCACAGCCCCAGCTTCTGACCAGAGACACTCTGTACATTCAGTCCTATTAGAAATGTAGTGTGTGATCAAACAAGAATTGTGTCCACAATATATGGAGATGGGATGAAAGGAGGAGCAAATTAAGATTTGGCAGGCATCCTTGATGCTTGCATCGCCTAGGCAGGTCTTTGCTGCCCACCATGATGATGATCTTTTAACATCATTCTTCATAAGCCTGTTTACGTACGTGCATATTGTTCTTTCTAAGTCTATTTACGTACATGCATATTTTAGTAAGTGCCACATAAGTTCAGAAACTGATGCAATGGATCACTGCAGCAGCCAAAAGCACAGATCTAGTGACAGCCCTTCCCAAAAACGTAACCAGAGTATTGTTTGAAGTTCTAAAACTCACTCTTTGATGCTTCAAGCACATACTTCCTGCAATGCTCTTAAACAAACACCCAATTAAATTTATCAGCCACCGACATTCACATGTTTGATGTTGACTAGCAGCTCTGCATTAAATTAAAATTTATGTACAAACTATTCCACCACATGGCTGGCCACAAAACAACTGCCCAGAAGCAATTGTCCTCTTTTAATCCTACCTCATTTTCTCAGAGCAGAGCTGAAGATGGTGGAAAGCTCTTTGGGGAGAGCCTTTACTGCTCGCATTAGCAAAGTTCCCAGGAAAGGAGTAGAGAAGATCCTTATAACTGGCAGGGAAAAAAATCACTACTTGTTGGATTTCAGTGTAGCTGGTACCATCTGGAGTAGCTCAAGAGATGGTCTGAATATGTTCAGCCAGCAGGATGCTCTTCTGGCAAGAGTTTAAGAGTTCAAGAGTTCGGTAGGAAAACCAGTTATTCAAGGTGAATTTTATGAATGCCAGATAGTAAGGAACAGCTTGCAAAAATCAATCTTTAAATCAGCTGCCCCAAGGCTCCCTGCCACTACTGTATGTTTCTTCAGCTGCAGAATGAAATAGCAACAAGTTCCCCTCTGTGAGGCTCTGCTCAGTGGAGATCTCAATGTTGATTGCTTCGTCCTGCCCGGGATGAGGCTCACTGTGAGGGCTGGACTTTTGCCTGGAGAGCCATGGTTATTTGTGAGAGGGCGTAGTTTCAGCTTATTGAAAGCACCTATCAGGCAGGAGTGTATATTTTTTAAGGACGGGAGGGAATAATTATTTTTAAATGCTTAATTGTATAGAAAGAGAAATTATTTATGTAGTTCACTATGCTCAAATGAAGTTGAGTTTTGCTTAGAAAATAAAACAAACAAAACCCCTAGAGCCTGCGTGTACAGTCTATGTTCAGTCTTTCTCGGTATTTATGTTCTGTGATACAGTTTCAAAAGCTTACACTAGTAATTTGATTGCCCCAGAGTCATAGCAAACACTTAACCTATCAGCACATACCTCAAGAAGAATCTTTCTACTTCTGTATCATCATCCCACGTGTGCACAATAGCTGATATTCCAGATTCCCTCAGTTAGAAGAGTAGATGAATATTCAATTTTTGTCAGTACAGATTAATTTTGTTAATACTAAAGAGCCTGAGGTTACAAACCGTAAAGGGAAAGATGAGAAAAAAAAAAGCCTTTTAACAATATATATTGGAAACTTTTCAAATTATCTGAAATAATCCATTTCATCACAGCTCATAGAAAACTCTCTACCTATTCACACCTAGGGGTGTTTACAACAGAAAACTAGACAAGTAGTTTTGACAGTTCAATGCTGAGAAGCTCACCTTAAAAAAAAAAAAAAGAAAACAAAAAAGAAAAGAAAAAAGGTACCACCTGTCCATCCCTGCTCCTAGCCTTGCTATTGGTATCCATCAGGTATCTTGCAGGTGCTCCAGGAAAGGGAGGGGGAGGCAGAAATCACAAAGGAAAATTTAAGCTCAATACTGAAACAATTCACAGTGAAACACACTACAGAATTGTGTACTGAACAGCTAGTAGGAGTCCAACTAGCTGGACCATTTAGGAGTGGATTGGCCAAAATACCAGAGCATGCAGAGCCCACAGTCTCTATCTTTTACAGGCAAGACAAAACAAACCTGCCTAAAAAGCCTTTTCTCTCTTTAGTTATTATTCCTGGGACACTGGGCACAGAAAACTGCCTAGTTGTAAAGGTACGGGGACTTTTGTGAATGTACCACAGCACTGAATTTAGTCTATCGTTGTTCCAGAAAAAAAAAAAAAACATTTCCTGTTTTTGCAGGAGGAAGCCAGGGTCTCAGCAGGATGCTCCACCAGGAATAATATCAGTTTTCTCTCCTGCTAGTTCGTCCTGTGATCTTGTCATTCAGCTGCCAGGGCCATCTGGCGGGCACAGGTAATCACCAGAACAGCCCAACAACAACAGGCTTTCCTCGGTCACTGGCTATAAAACACAGCTGATGTTAGGTGGGTCTGGAGCACTGCTCAAAGGGACTGTAGGAGCTCAGCCTTTCAAGCCCAATGGCTGTTTTTCTGCTCCCATGTGGTAGGTTATGCCCAGATCTCTCCTTGTTAAGGAAAGGTAAAAACTCCCTCCATAGTTGTAGCTTGACAGTGCTGCCAACACAGCATCTCTCCAATCTAAAAGTCAAGTCCAGTGCACCATGGATATCCTGTGTTTCTAATGGAAACATTTTTTGGGGTGCTTTGCCTTGCTCACAGGTAAACTCGAGAGCAGTTACCCTGACAGAATGAGGGAAGGCTCCAAGGACATAACACCAGGTACAAATGAGAAACAAATAATTTCCTTTGGTCCCACTGTGCAAAGTTGATAGTGGGGATCCTATTCCGCAGCTGTTCCTCAAAAACTGCTTTTCCCCATTCATTCACCTTCAGTAACCCTTGGTTTAAGTATTAACTCTCAGCAATACAGGATTACTGAACATGCATGAAAACCAACTGTATTGAAAGACCTCATTTCAAATACTCTTTCTTTGAATTCCTTCCCTTTGATGTTGATATTTCTGCGCTCTCTGCTATTACCTACAGAATCCACCAGCAGCGGTGGGCTGGCAGTCAGCTCAACAGATGCTGCAAATGCCACCGCTCCCACTGAGCTCGTTTGAGAGACCGGTGTGTGAGCATTTGGCTCTGATGAAGTGCACCAAGACTGGGAGCACTGCAGAAGGAAATTATGCTTCATTCTGGAATTAGTATAGCAAGACATACTGTTCACCCGAGCTTTCTCCAAGCTGTGATTAACGTACAGAGACAAAACCCACTCTAGTCTTTGGCAGTCAGAGGCCTCTCTGCAAGGATATATTGAAGTCTGAATTTCTGCTTCCCGTGGGCAAAGTCCGCTTCATTGCTCTTACTAGAGAGTAGAACAAGCACCTTCATGCTTTCACCTCAGGTCACCCCCCGTAACCAGGCACAGCTCTGTACAGCCAGCAGGTATCCGCCTCGTTCCCTTCCTCCATCTCCTTTTCCACGTGGACCAGGCAGCGCTTGGACGACCGTTGAGCAGCTTGCGTGCCTCAAGGTCACTGCTTCCAGGGCTGACCAGTCTTGTCACCCTTGTGCCTTTATGCTTCTGTTAGACTGATCTCATTGGTTTTTTTCACTTTGCTTGAAAGCTTTTTGGGTCATGGACCATTTGTTCTGAGGTCAAACAGCTTCTTCAGGTCCTCCTGGTTCCTGCACTAGAAATCATAAGCAACACCGATATCTGTGATGGCAATGTGGTGCTGATGGTGGATAGCCTGGATTCTGACCTAAACTGAAAACCAGCCTGAACTTCCAAATCTGATTTTGGACCTCCAGTCCCAGAGTTCCGACTTTAAATTTTGACCCAGCTTTTTTTTTTTTATTTATAGACTCTTGAGCAACCGTCAGAAAGACTAGACTTGTGATCTGGAAATGTAAAAGGCTTGGTAATTAGTCTGGCTCCTTTTTAAATAACATTTTAATTTACTACTAGAAAGTACTTTTACAATCCATGGAAATACATACTTCCACACATTCTTAGCAAAATAACCAAATGCCATTTCATTTTAAAACATTATTGGTCATTTTCATATAACAACCACTCTTCAACACGGTACCATTTAATCTCAGCCATATAATTATTAACACTAAAGTTTTTTTCCAATATGTAATTTTCTCCATCGTCAAAAATATCACTGCAAGCAACACCTCATGGGAAACACAATAAAGGCCGTAAACCTACTTGATTACAGTTGCAGGCTTTTAGGTAAGTAAAGCCGGGCAAAATTATAGGTCACCCATGATCCCACAGCATTAACCCTGTACCTGCAATTAATACGTGCACATGTTGATTTCAAAAGGCTACCATTTTCATAGCCCCAGCACATCACACAGAAAGGACCTGATGCCTCCAAACCAGCCCTGTACGTGAGGAACGAACGCATCAAAGTGGATGCCCAGAAATTGTACCAAATACTCCTGAGAGCTGAAATACTACCAGTGCATAAAGCAGGAACAAGAGAAAAAGAAAGTCAGAGGGAGGAAGGAAAGGGAGGGGGAAATATCCTCCTAAGATGGAGGATGATGGTTTTTGGCACAGCCGATACGCCAAAGGAATGAGAACAATGGAGAGTCCCTGGAGGTCTGTAGGGCAGATCACTGCATCTATTAAGCGCAAAACAAACAGTCCCACTTTGACAATTTCCTCTACGTTTACTGTGCAATGGGGAGAGGGGGAGTTGAGCTGATAAGTGGTTGAAGAGACTACAAGAAAAATTACAGAGTTTGTTGACAGCTGAAAAATGAAAATGCGTAAAAGATGGGAGCCCAACTGCTGATGGGCACCTGGTGGCTATGCTGGATCGAATGGGTCTGTAGGTGCCCTCAACTCTGATACATGGGCTTCTGCGAAGCGAGAAAATCGAGCCTGAGAGCTCTTGCTTGGCTCTCAAGCTTATTTGCTCAAAAGCTTTCCTAAATTTATAACGTGTTGTCACACTCAGGTCATGCAATATGAAATAGGCTTCCTTGAAACCCAGGCAAAACTTTCCTCTTGTCCAAAAAAGAATTTGTCTAGAAGTCCTGAATATAACAAAGTATAACAGATTAAGCTGCGAGGTTGCAAACAGGAAAATTACTTGTTTGACAATATGAATATATATACAATTTCATTCTCAGGAGATCTTGCTTTACCTTATTTCTTTTTAAATTACTAATGTGCAGAACTGAAGCAATGGGCTTTCTATTTCAGGATGTTAAGCATATTGGGCTCCGAGAGCAATTAAGAGATGACTAATACATTTATGCTCCTCTTCCTTTGCTCGTTTATATTGCTATGGTTTATTTTTCCAATTTGCCTATTTTTCAAGGTGGTTCTTTAATCCCTCCTGGGGAGGGCATTTGCTTTTGTTACCATATTCCCAGGAGCATATGGGTAAGGAGCCTGGCTCCGCATGCCAAGGTTTAAAGAGATTAAATGAAGCAGGAGAGAGCCTAGAGGCCAATGACTCTCTTGTGCTTGTCAATAGCCCATCCAGGATGGTGAAAGCGGGGGGAGAAATTTTTCCAGTTTCTTCTGGGGCCGCAGCACTTCCTTTAGCAAACTTCACTACTTGGTATAGTCATTTTCCAAACTGGGTCTGTGAATGTCTAAACTAAATAAACAGGAAGCAATGACAGTCTTGGACAATTTGGGGACTATCAGCTGCTGTGAACTCAAACAGAGGAAGGGAAAAGTTTGGGGACTTGAGAATGGGGGAAAGTTTTTTCATTTTGCCTTGTGCTAGACTGACAAATGAAGACTATCCATCTGCTGGAGTGGGTGGGGAAACTCCCAACATCTTGCTTTCCACCAGCTGGCTCTCACATAAGTTGAATATTCCTGCCTAGGCACATCCTGAAATCCACACACACAACTACAGGAGGACTGGAATATAAGCCTCTAAATTCAAAAGTATAGCTGATCATACGTATGAGTCAGGTTGGAGCCTTTGCCAGGTAATGGGGTTCCACAAACAAGGAATCACTCCAGCTTGACTTAAAAGATCTAATGCAGGCTATTTAATCGTGCTGCTCCAAGACTGGGGATGTTTTATATGATCCCATCTCCCGCTGAGTCTCTCCCCACACCCCCTTGTACTGTGTGTATATTCAACAGTATTTGTTAGAACAAGACTTCTGGGAATAGAAATTGGAAGACATCCAGATATTTCAAGCTTGCAGGCTCTTTGCATCACGTCCTCTGCAAAACAGGCTTCCTTTATGAGGATGGAATAGGCAGTCCATTGATGCCCGCGTTAACAGGACAGAAGACCACCACACAGCAGGCTCCACAGCGGCAGCGAGTCCTGACAACTACAGCAATTCACGGGAGATGCTGCAGACCTTTGTAGCATTTTCCCTGTTGAGACCACGGGCACCCATCCCTGTTTCCTCCTTGCTGAACCCCAACCACGCATGGTGTCTGTCCGGGTACACTCAAGGGTGCAGCACCCAGATCTGCACCCCACCACCACTCCCTGCTCAGAGTCGTCGGAGGCTCCTGTACAGTTTGGTGCAACTAGGTCCTACTCAAAGGGATTACAGTACTTCTACTGAAAGGGAAAAATAGCCCTGTTTTGATTTGCAGATAGCAATACCAGAGGCGGCACCTGGCTACCAAAAGGGCAAGTGGAAAAATCCTTATGTTAAACTCTTGTCATAGTTTTCAGGTGGCTGAAGACCTTAACTAAGAGCATGACTCTTCTGGAGAGGGGCTCAGAGTAGCTGTGCAGTTGCCTGGAGAGTACCAGAACAAGCCAAATATACAGCTGATGTGAAATATGTTGTAAGATGTGATGCAGACATTTAAGCCACCAGGCTAAAATAATCAGGCTCTGCATCTACAGGTGAGCACTGATGGCAATGGCCAGGTTTTCAGGAGCAGCAAGGACTGCACAGAACTCCTTAAATCAGTGATCTGTGCCATTTGAAAAAGTAGGGCACATAAAACCAGCCTCCAAAGCACATAGTTTGACAAACAGCATTTTAGATATTGTTGTTCTGAGAGGCGAAAAAAATAACTCTTGAGAGTACAGCTATAGAAATTGTTATAAACAATAGCCACTGATGTGTGCAAAGTTGAACAAGTTACTAGCAGCAGCACTGGGCATGTAATAAGGTTTGTTTGGGAGCAAATCTCTTTTATTTTTTTTGTTAGAACCAAACTTGCAGATGTGTTTATTTCTTGACAAAAATAAGAGCAAAATAACTGAGAAATTCTGGTTTTACATTGGGTCATCTCAATTTCCTAAAGCTTAAATAATAATAAAAAAGCCTTTTGAAATAAGCAGTTAAGTATCAAAATATATTCTAAATCTTAGTGTTTCCAGATCTTTTTAATTCAAGCTCAGCTATTGACTGAATTTGACCCAGGATACTGAATAATTGTGTTCTGAATTTTTCAGTTAATCTGCTGCTCACCAGAAATGCCTTGCTCCTTTTCAATTAGGAGTTCAGCTAGCAGGAACAACAGGTTCTGATTGAAACTAGACTGCACTTAATCATATCACACATCTGAGCTTCAGTTTCCTTTAGATGCTGAAGGTAAATTAAAAAAAATGTTTCAGGCATGATTTCTAGATAATCAATCTTCTGGAAGAGGAGCACGCATTCACAAGCTAGAAAGAAAAAAGTGCAGAACTAAACTGGAAGGGCAGATAGAGGACACTAAGAAAATCAGCAGCGTTTCCCTAAGAAAAGGGGATGTGTTGTTACATCATCTAGTTCCTTTTCAACCTCTAGTAATTAGGGAACCCTCCAGCTAATTTCAATAAGCTTACATTAGAGGAAGGGTCCAAATGGGTAGAGATGCCTTAAGCAAGCCCACATAGATGTCCTGACCAAGGAGAAGGCTGCAGTGCAGGCTCCCATCTTGGTAGATGTTGGAGAAGCCCCCAAGGAAAGACAAACCTCAGGGATGCCAAGCTATGAATACAAACCTTTTGGAAACCAGGTGCTATTAGCTCCTGGGTACATAGCAATTTTTTTTCCTAGTTTCTTTCACCACTTTCCAAAGATCACTAGAAAACCAAAAAAAGCAACACACAGTCATCCGTTTGCATGGATGGCTTTGTCCCTTTTTGTGGGGGTTCACACCGTGGTTACGCACGCTCAGCGCACGACTGCACGGCGCTGGGCAGGGGAGCTGAGAGCAAAGCTCTCCAGGGAAATCCCAGCAGCCGTCCTGGCTCAGGCAGCTGCTGTCCCTACCTCCTGCCCCTACAGGGACCCACAACTGAGGGGTCACCGAGCTGTGTAGGGCCAGGGGGACTGCCCGGATCAGCTGCAGCAGAACTGACACAAAGTCAGGCCAAAGGATGGCCTGGGTCCTCTTCTGCAGAGGAGCGTTCAACAGGCTCACGGCTCGAGGTGCGTGAACACAATGCAAGTAGCTAGCATAGCGTGACTGCCAGTCTTTTCGCCTAATCTGTCCTCACTCTTTTTACCTACAGGCAGCAGGGAACAGTTTTTAGACCTTCCTACATTACTCTGTCCCCCATGCCCCTGAGTCATCTGGTTTCCCATAGCAGAACTGGGCAAGTTCCAGAGGGCCAGAGATGACCTGAAGGAGCACATGTTCTCATCATTCTTTGTAGCTAAGCAAATTTGCTCAACACTTGCGTGTGTTACTCAGATAGCTACATTGGACACAGAGCACCAGATTCAGGACACATCATGAGCAGAACATTTATACCCTGCTCCTCAGTAAAATGAAGCTGAAGAAAGGAGGTAGAGTTGCCAAAAAAAAAAAAGGTCTAGCTAGACACAAGCAACTGCCAAGGATAGTTAAAAAAAAAGAAAGAAAGAAAGAATAGCAAACAGACAAACTCCCAATACATGCTCTGTTTGGAAAATATTTTGAATGCAAGTGGAGAAGGCTGCAGCAATAACAATGGGCCATGGGGAGCAGCACATACCCTGCATTTAACTCTAAGTCTCCTGAGCAGTCCCAGGCTCCTGAAGGGCAGCATGTCTTCAGCACCGGGACTTGACACTGGGAAATGCAACTCCTGATAACAGTCCATGATGAAGATATCATAACCTAGCTGGAAACATTCCTTAAACTCCCTGCCAAGGAAAATGGTTGAGCACAAGCTATTAAGCTGCAATAGCTACCTACCCACTTTATTAGTGTGTACTGAATTTGTTTTGTTTAAATGACTCTCAGGGGAACAAGGAACGGAAACAGGCATTACACTTGTTGCATATTTACCACTGAACTCATTCAGCTCCATTACAAGCGGGGGAAGATTTCAAAGCTTTTTCTCACCAGTTGGAACACTTACCGAGAAGATTTTATGCATAGATACAAGCTAAGTCAGCATTTCCTAACTTTTTTCTTTTCTTTTATGGAAGAATTATTTAGGACTTTGGAAAAAAAAATCTTACATAGCAAGATCACATAGTTTTCAGTAACAACCATATAAAAGTTAGGTTAACTTTAATGTTCATTTATTGCTTTTGTTCCCCCTCTAATCCCTCAACTAAATTTATTTGCACACATGACTAATAACATGTACAAGAGTCTGGTCTTTATTTTTGTCTCCTCTTCATTTGGATATTCATCTGCTAATATCTTACAGACCACAAGTAGAGAAGGACTGCACTAAAAGCCGTTCTCCCTGCCAACCAGATAAGCAAGGCTCCACAGAATAAAACAGAACTTAGAAGCTGCAGTATTCAGCATGCATTTCCCCACACAATATCAATGAATTGCTAAAACTGGAGCATTTGGCAGGTCTGAACATTCACATTTTACCATTAGCTCCTTATCACTATTGAAAATACTGGAGCTGTGAGATGCAAATGTGGTACCTGTTTACCCCAACTTCTAGATCTTCAGGATACTCAGACTCATCCAATCTGCAACAAGACCACAGCTTGGACCCATCAGGCATGAACTATGCAGCAATGCTTTTAAAACCTTACAACGTGGAGAGGTTCAGAGTTGCTTCACAGGAAATTTAACAGCCAAGCTTCTGCAATATCAGTCTAGAGTCAGCTTATGATCGAAACAGATGTAACTAAAAGCCTGATACTCAAAAAGCTTTATTTTAAAGACAGCTTAATCCTTGGCACCTTCCTCTTGGATCTGACATTCAAGTTACAGGGTCAACCTCTTGGCTCCTATTCAGAGGGCTTTTTGCTGTACTGTAGTAACCCTCAGCAGAGGGCTAGCCCTGGGAGCCATGAGCACCTGCATGGCTTGCGTTAGTTTTTGTCACACTGGAAGGACTGTCACACCTTCAGACATCTGTGTAGTTCAGGTAATTAAAAAGGGACATTATAAATACATATTTAAATTTAGTTAAAGAGGACAACAAAACACTTGAAAAAGCAGCAGTTGATTCCAATGAGAACAACTGCAAACTCCTATGCTTCTTTTATGGCCTGAGTCTGTTTTAGATGTGAATAGTCTGACCTGTTATTAGATATGAAGTGAGACTTGTTAAAAAACAACCCTAGTCTCTTAAAAACTAGAGGAAGGGTATATACAAGTGGGGGCAAGGAAGCAGAAAATAAGACCTTTTCTAAATAAGAACCTACCTTGTAGTGATCTCCCTAATCAGTAAATACCAGATAGATTAACTATGTAGAGCTCTCCATCCTAATTTTTATGTCATCAGTAAAGCCAAACCCAGGAATAAAACGCCAAGTAAATATGAAGGCATGTGTTCCTGTTTCCAAATTTACTGTTGCTGGACTTTCCCCTTTCTTACCAAGAGAAAACAGAGCCTCTAAAAGACTGTGAGCACATGGGGTGACTAATAACGATAATGTGAGCTGCCCTGGGGCTGCCTGAACTTCTTCCAGAAAGTAAAGGAAGAACTCCATAGCAATCCTGCCAAACTATCCCATTTTTTCCCTTGATGTTTTCAAGCTACGAAGTTGGAAAACTTTGAAACTTTGTTTACAGCTTTGGGAGAGTTCTATTATTAACCAATAGGGAGGAGGAAATAATAAAAAAAAAAGCATCTGTTTTTGTTTGTTTGAAAGCATCACCCTTCCCCTAAGCCATAGCTCCTCCTCTTCACTTCAGAAATAACATTGCCAGTGTTTTAACCAAAGGCAAAAAGTAACCATCTTCTGTGGTGTGGCACATGCGTAGCGATGTGACAAGTTCTTGTGCCTTTGTGCACAGGCAGCTGCCAGCGTGGCTAGCCTCGTCTCCCCGCCAGAGCAGCCCTGAGAGACACTGATAAGACATTTTGCTCCTCCAGCAGTGACTATCAGCATCCATAAGGCAAAAAGATCACTACAGATGTTGAAAACCCTCCCCCCTCACTCCCAAGCAGGATAAAAAAAGCACCTGACTTGATGGAACAAAGCCAGGTTTTCTGGTCAGATTATTTTCTACTGCTGAACAATGACTGTTTATACCAAAGATAAAAAACAAACTCGACAGTGAAACAGATGAGACCAGGGAGGAACAGCAAGGGCAGGCTTGGAAGGAGCCCACAGAGGAAGTCCCGACAAAATGCCTTGCGCTAAGCCTGCATTTGGGCTTTGGAGACAACTGCTTGCTGGACAAGTGGTCTAATTCCTTCCAGAAAGCTCAAGTAGGCGGGTACAAAGTAAGGATGTAAGCATAAATACAAAAGCCAAAAAATAAGTACAAAAATGTAAAACACCCAAACATGTTTAAGTGTAAATAGAACTAGTTTTTAACTCAGAAGTGGCACTCCTCAGTTGCTGTCAAAAGCCAATGTTTTGGGTAACCAAGGAAACCAGATTAAAGAAAAAAAAAATATTTTTGAAAAGATTAAAAAGGTAAGGCAAGCTAAAGTTCTCTTCATTCTCTCTGAGTCAGACCAGGCAGACAGCAAAGACAAGTACCTGTTCAAGGGGGCAATGTATATTGCAGCATGTGTTACATGCTGAATCAGCATTTTCATTGTGGATTAAAGGCAAGCGTGGCTGTTTTAAAGGCAGAGGGAAGCTGCATGTGGTGGGATATGACTGAAAAAAATGCACGATGCTGAAAGCAATACTTTGTGCCGGAGGAGCTGGGATGCACTTACATCCCCAGTCCTTACAACCACCACATCACAGAGGATCAGACATTATTTAAACAGCTTTGGAGACTTCCTTGTTCTTACCAGTAGCTCTGGGCATTTGCTAAATATTTGCTTAAAAATATTTGCTGGAAAGCCCATCAGCAGGACCCAGGTACTGGTGAGCAGCCGGCTTCTTTCCCTGGAGCCCCCCAGCCCATCCCACTAGCGCCAGCAGTCGGCCACCTTCTCCATGGGAAGGACAAGCAGTAATTAGAGGCAGACATTTTGAAGTGCAAATCCAGTATGTGAGAGAGCGGCTAGAAAGCAAGCTTTATTCCCCACACCTTTTAATCAGTTTTGTCTTGAATAGCAGACATTGAAGTCTAATTTTCCAGACTGAGAGGGAATAGAGAGGGTCTGTGAATGCTCTGAAATATGTTGAAAATTCAGGTAAGAAAGCTCAGACAGAGAATAAGTAGGAAAGATACATCTTTCCAACCAAAGCAAAGCCTCTGGACGGCCTGAGGAAGCCAGTATTCCCAGTGCTAAATGTTTCCCTCCAGGTCAAACATCATTTACCTTGCTCATTCGGGCAATAACTTTGGCAGAGAGGGAAGCCGATTTTCTCAGACAGACCGTCCCCAACCCCTGTACCGCCCCCCCCCCACAACAGCTGACTTTGCAGCACCAGATGGGCCTGCCCAGTAGCACTGCCCAGGTCAGGACGGTGCCACCGCCGGTCTGCAGGAGATGGCTATTTTCCCCAGCCCCCTTGGTGTCATCCTTTACACCTCGTCCTACAGAAACGCTTGTCTGATCCCCCTCCCTTACGCCACAGGGCTGGCTGAATCCCCCTGCCATCCCCATGACGCTGCTGCACCGTACGGGATTTACTCCGACCGGCTGCTGCTCTTCATCCCCCTCAGCTGCCGTGCACACACCAAAGAGACAAGAAAAGGGAGCAGCTGCTGATGGACCTGCTGGCCAGAGATGAACCGAGGCTTCTCCAGACCTGTGACAAGCGATGGGAAAGCTGACATATAGAGACCCATAAAAAGGTTACACTTGTCATAGGAGTGTTGTGTTGGCTTTTGTGAATTTTTCCTGCTGAGATGACCCGAAGGCACATGCATTCGTATTTTAACACTGTCCCCTTTCCCCCCCTTGCAGCTTTCCTTAGCCATTGCAGTTTTTACACAAAGCAGAGCTGCATCCCAGCCTGAGAGCAGGAGCCTTGTGGGGAGGGGGGGCACAGTCCTCCCCAGGCCAGGTCCCCCACGTGCATCTGGTCACTAATCCCAAAGCGAGGAACAGAGTGGTAATTCTCTTCCCTACAGCTCCCCGCTGCTTTTGCTACACTGTATTATCTGTACAAAGCTATACAGAGGGAAAAGCAATCTGTTCAGAATCATTTGGGAGTGAAAGATTAAAAAAAAAAAGAAAATAGTGACACTGTTACAGACACACACACAGAGAAGCCTTTGTGTGCCAGAGCAAGGGAGCCAGCAGCGATATCTCCAGCAGTTTACAGCAGCAGAGCAAGCTAGGATGGAATTAGCAACAAACTCATTGGGATGCAATTTAATCACACTGCCCAAAGGCAGACCCACTAAATAATCTTGCTGGTGTGCTTTCAGACACCCACTGCCCTCGAGTGTTATTTGATCGCTTCAGCCGAGGCAGGGTAGCTGTTTCTCCATCACTGCTAGACTATGGGATATCCCCAACGGTTTGGGATTAGGCAGGTAAGCGTTAAGAGCCCTTCCCTGCTAATTTGCCTAACGCAGCTGGAAAGGAGGCACAGCAGCCACAGGGAGGGAGGGCGGCCGGTTTACTGCACACAGTGCTGCACTGTACCCTGATAATCTCACCACGTACTTGTTCCTCTGATTCCTCTCCACATGCTCTCCAGCCCTTCCTATCCAGTAGGGGCTTTGAAATATGAATAAATAGTGATTAGCCCTCAGAACAGAAGAGCAAAATACAGGCAGGCGAGCCAGCGAGCACTCCTCCCACACACACCGCAAGCCCGGGGTCGTCAGATGGGTGAAGCAAATGAGGTCCCACTGAGGTCAAGCCCCGCTCGGCCAAAATGGGAAGCAGAGTGAGTCCTTAACCACAGCTTGCGTGATGGTGGTCAGATGTTTTTATAACGAGGCTGTTGTAGCTCAACCAACTCCCATCCCTCCTACAAATGAGGTTATAAATACCTATTTCATCAGCTGTGCTATAGAAGCAAGTTCCTTGGTTAGTGGAGAGAAAAATTAGTCACTGTGTGAACAAGTCACTGAACTGTAATCAGACCTTTAGCATTAGCTCTCTAATAGACAGGTGCTCAGCAAGGAAGAGCTCAGCTTCCTCCAGGGCAAGCAAGGTATATTACAGAGCTGTGTTGCCAAAGCTGAGACTGCTTGGCCCCGTTTTGCTGGAAAAATGGTAGCATTAGCATTTCACACATGTGTACCAGTACCCTGCACCAGACATCAATGCTTATTTTTTATAGGCTCCTACAGCAATGGATACCAGAGGCCAAATATAGAAAGGTTTCCTAAGGCTAGCTCTACACTTACCTGAGATTTATTATACTAATGACCCTGTTCTCATATTAGTCAGTGTAATCTGTGAAACATTCAAAATAAAGGCTCCAAGTGTCCTGGAAACCAAGATATATGATTAAGGCCAGATAAAGGCAGAAGCTTTTCAGTGATCTTCTGCCACTGTTGTATTCAGAGCTCAGCCAGCCCATTAGGTTACTCTAATTAAAACACTTCTGCTTTCTCTTTTTAGCAAAGCTTGTTCATTTGAAATTGTGCATAAAAGCCTTACAGGATGCACTTTGGACGTGCTGCAAAAGGTAGTGAAAAGGCAGGATTGCTATTCTCGTAGGCCGACACTAGTCAGGCTCTTCATTAGAAATGGGAGCAACCAGCTAGAAAATGAAACAGACCGTGATGTAAGATGTCAAGGTATACTCTACAGAAAGACATTTTTCACTGAGACAACTTAGGACTTGCTGGAAGTTTCTGGCTATTGCCCAGGAAGAGCATTTGAGTAAACAGCTCAGCTAGGGGAGCAGCAAGCCCTCAGCATGGCTCCCCACACTGTGGAGATTGCCACCAGCAGAATTCTGGTGTTTCATCCATTTTTCAGCAGCTGCTGCGGGCTCTCATTCACATATATCACCTGGGCATAAATAAGTAAAACACCATACATACAAACCCATGACAGAGGAGAGCATTAGAAGCTAACAAGCAAGCAGGCTTCATGCATTTGCTTGTACTACAGTCCGACACTGACCATTTCACCAGCACCCATTGTGCTGAGATCCAGATCTTGGACCATTTTTTCTCAGTTATGCACCAGAGAAGCTTTTTCACCTTCTTCAGCAACAATTATCTTCTTTTTATCTGGACAAATCCTCCCCCTCCCCCCAGCCTATTCTAATAAATGCTTTTAGAATACTAAAATAGGCCTATAATAATTTCCTTTAAAAGTGTTTGTACAGAGTATGGCATGTTCCAATCTCCCACTACTGCTTGCAAGAATCCTCTTAACTCAGTAGTAGCATTACTTCTTGTGTCAAGACCTACCTAACAAACCAGGATCAAAACCTTTCAGTCTTGCTACACTTCCACTGGAGATTTCTACACCTGTAGGCTTTCTATGCAGCCTTGACTTCAAGCTAGGCTAAGTCCTGAAGTAGCAGATCCTGCTCAAGAGCCTGCCTCATTAACCAAGACAGTAATCACAGCTAGACTTCGTAATCCTCATTCCTGACTTGCTTCCGATATAACGGCACTGTGCCAGGCAGATAAAACCACTCCACATTCTCACATTGCCACCTAATCCTAGGAAAGTCTTCTGGATGCAACCCTACTCTGGAGAAAGATACTGCATAATGCTAACACATGCAGTTTGGTACATTGAAAAGTTCGTGGTTTTTTCCTCTTCTCGGAATCAGTGGCTCTCAGGGTTATGCTACAAAGCCACTGAGCCAGCATAGCCAAGCCATAGTCACACCCAAGAGAGCCATAGCTCTTACATAAAAAAAAAAAACAAAAAACAAAAAACAAACCAAAACAAAAACACACACACAAGTTTAATTATATAGAACCACATTTAAGTGGCACCATAATCGACCAAACTGGAAATAAAATCTTAAGGGGAAAAAAAAACAACCAAAAAAACCAACATGCTTTTCTTTCCACCAGGAGTCGAAATTGTCACTTGGCCACACAGTATTACAGAGAAAAGAAAAAGAAGTAAGAGGTGGTCAGGAGTACTCTTAAACCAGCTGGCCTTCTCTATCGGCACATTGTATAAGTTATTGCAAAGTAGTTTATATACCAAAGGCTTTTGGAAAAGAATTCTAGAACAAAAAGTAAATGATGGTTGGCTTTTGGACATCTCAAAACTTTATGATCTATTTTGATTTATTTATGCAGAAAGTAGCATATTTCAGATTTACTTGGAGATTAAAGTTTTCACAGGACCTAATACAGTAACAGATATTCAATCACTCTTAGAGTGCTGGTGACACTGTTAGGCATACTTTTTTACAGTCTGAACTGCCTGTATCTCTTTAAGGTACTCCAGGAAATTGAAGCATCTCTGAGTTTCCCACCAGAGCAAGATGTTTCTAAGGCAGCAAAATAAAACACAGATATTTCAGAACTTATTAGTTCAGCAAAACTGATCCAGGTACTTAAGAGTTCCTTACAGCATAGGGAGGTCAAAAAGAGCTTTTCCTCAAACTATAGAGCCAGACTTACTTACCTAATTTTCGGCTTACCGTAAAGCAATAAAGATGTTTAAGCAGCAGCTTATAGCTAGGCTATACACACAGACACATTTGTATTGAGGAAAAGTAATTTCAAACTTGGCAGTGTGCGCAAGTATGTCTGAGGACCACTACTTCCCTGTAATGCTAACAATCTGGATAATACGTTCTTCAAAATCAGCAGTAGACTTAAATATTTCTTCCTTTTGGAAACAGGGTATGTTTCTGGATGTTCACTGCAGCTGCTTTCCATTAGTATTTTTCTCCTAAACCAAGAGATTCTTCTCAATTTGTTTGATTGTGAGTTTATTTACTCTCATACCTTCAGAATATCACCTGCCTTAACGTCAGCCAAATTTTATAGAGGATGACATTATCTCTGAGACTTCTGCTTATCTGTGAATATTTTGAACACACTGATTTAGCAGAGGACTTTGGAGCCAGAAGTTTGCTGCTCATCATACAAGAGAGGGAGATCTCTTAATCAAATCTAAGAAAAGATTACCTGCAGGTCAGTAGAGCCCTGGAAAGGGCACAGCTTATGTCTGCCCAGCACCTGCTTCAGCTTCTCTCCATCCATCAGGATCTAACACAGCAGAAAGTTCAGCCCACTAGCCAAGACAAAACTCCTCCCAAACCTGAAGTCTAAGGGAAGGCATCAGAAGCATGACATCCATCAACATGAGATCCTGCAGCAGGGGCTTTTCTCCCAGGTTGAGGGAGGTGCTCAATAAAGAACAACCTCAGGGTCACCCATAGCATGGTTTCACCTGACTGGTCCTTTAGTTTCTCTTGAACTCTTGCAGTCGGCATCTTCACCTCCTCTTTAGAGCTCTTCCAGGAGAGAATGGCTCTCTCATCCCTGCCTTACACCTTCTTTCAGGAAAAAAGCCCCATGCTTCAATCTCCTGGCTCTTCTCTCAACAGGTTCCTTCCTGACCTGTGCAGAACTCATAGACCCCTACCAAGCTTTGTAACAACCACCTTCTTTTGTACCCTACAGGTCTTTCTTCAATCTTCACATGGCAAACCTGCACAGTCTGATCCAAGCCTATTGCACACACAAGAGGGTGCGAGCCTGGAATTTGCTCTTCCACTTGGAAATTTTGGGTCCAACTCACAGCCAAAAGACAAAATAGCTCTTGATATAGCCGGTTGTTTATAAATATAGCAGTAAAGCTCACAGAAGTACATGTCACCATAAAAACACTGGCCATGCTGGGCAGCCTGGCTGCTAGAGTGCATCTAACTCCAAGCATTTCTAGAAGACAGGTAGTATTTTAGCAACAGGTAGTTGCCAAACCCTACTCTCCTTCAAAAGTCTGTTAGGAGCAACACAGTTGCAGCCATTCCTGCCTTGGGCAGAGGAATAGATTAGCTGTGCTCGAGCCCCAAACTTCCCCAGGAACCTGTTTCAGTTTTGCACCGGATTGGCCAAGCTGCAAGGATGGTTCCAGACACACAGACAGGAACCTGACCAGGACAGATCTCCTTCCCAGCTCTTAGCTTTCACTGCGCTTTTACATAACGTTTCCACTCCCCGCTGAGAATGGAAAAAGCCCTGGATGATCAGAAATTCTGCCCTGGTGGGGAAGCTCCAGAAAAGCCAGTAAAACCTTACCAGAATTAAATCATTGCAGAATTTAACCCACTGCACCTCTCCATGTGCCTTTCCTGTTACCATAACCAAACTCTTGCTCTGCTGTTTCTAGAGCTAGAGGTCACCACTTCGATTGTACAAAAAAAAATTTAAAACACGAACAAACGAGCTGCAATTTCTGCTCTGGAAACCCTTTATATTGAGTTGAATCGGTTCATCTTTTTTTTTTTACATTAAATAAAAAAAAGTCATAATTAAACCAATATGCAGATGAAAGGACAAGATATGGCAAGATAAACAAGGTCATCTCAGCTGGCAAGGACCAATGCCTCAGAAATGCCTGCTCATCAGTGAACTAAAACAATGCACTGCACAGGCAGACGCATGTCAAGATCTGCAAAGAGATAATAAAACCAGGCTGGAAATTAGTTCATCCTAAACATCTGTGTATACACCACAAAGCTTTCATTCATCCTGGGGGAAAAGCTGTAGGCCTGTTTCTCAATGTAAGGAATTAGCCATCCTGCTCTTGCATGAGTCAGTTCACCCCACCAGGGCACAACCTGGGTAGGAAATGGCACAGACCTGCTCTACCTGCTCAAACTTTTCCAAAGCAGCTCCTCTGCAGCTTCATGAGCTCATTTTCTAGGAACATCCACTACGTATCTGCTTACCCTGCCACAGGGCCAGAAAAACAGCCATATAAAATGTCAGATAGAGCTTGTCAGGGCTCATCAACTCGGGAAGAGTTTCACTATTTCTCTTGGGCATAAATGCTCTGCACCTTGCAGAGGCTAGTTTTAATGGTGTAAGCATCAGCAGGGAGAAGGAGAAACAAGACATTTGCCATTGTTATTGCCTCAAGAAAATTCTCCAAGCAGCCGATGCTTTTACAGCTTGGCTGTGGGGAAAACATCAGGTTTCTTACCCTGATTAGAAGTCAAAAGAGAAAAACTGTCTTAAGAGGGAACCCACACAGAAAGATTAGGAGACACATTCATGTCTGGGTAAGGATGCAGTCCCACAAACACCATCTTCGCAGGAGCCGATTGGCTCAGTGAAGCAGTCAATATCGTCTGATGGCAGTTTAGTCTCCATTTGGTTCTACCTGGATAAGTTTGCATAACATCAGACTGCAGCTGGCACTAATTTGCACATTAGCCAGTCAGAAAAGAGAAGTGAGTACAGATATGAAGAGGCAGAGCAGGCTCCAGCTTGGAGGAAGCCAGTCCTGATTCATCCCTGTCAAGGAGCTGGCCCACTGGATTTACCTGGACTCTGCATTTTAGACACTACTTGATAAAAAAATGCAGAGACTGGTTTCTAGTACTACCTCTACTGAGATCATATCCGAGCTTAACTTTTAGAACATCAGAGAGAAACACCACTTATTATCCACAAGAGATAAATTTCCTTTATGAAGTGTAAGGAAGGCAGCTAATTAGAAAGCCAAGAAATTAGTTCTGCTATGAAAATATTATTTTTTTAATATTACCAAAGCAACAGGAAGCTACATAACCAAGGCAAGATACCTGATTTGAACATAACCTTCAGTTTCATTTTTCTAAGATGTTATTAATATTACATGAAAGCTAAAAACAGATTTGAAAATAAGGGTTTAAAGTAGACCACTTACTCTGTATTATGTCCAATACAAGAGAAGGTACAGATACAGCACAGAATATGAGAAAGGAGAATGTATTTTAAGAAGAAATTAAACTGATGTTCAGGAATGCAAAGTAGGAACTGGGGCTCTACCAAACACCAGCCTCTTGCCTCAAACATGGTCTCTGTGTATTGTCAATAAAGATCTCTTTCCCAGCTCTCAGACTGCATCCTGTATCACTTATTGCTAATGAATCCCTGAGGGGTTTAGATATTTAATATTGCAACATGAGAAGATGTCTTAGAAGCAAAAAAAATTAAACCAAAGGCACCTAGGCTTTAACCAAAGAATTAATCACAACGGACCAGACTCCCTCTAGAAGCAGAGCTCTGCTCAATGCAGGAGCAAGTGGACATCACCTCCAGATGCATGGGAAAGCTCAGTCCAAGCCTGGAAAGAGCAGAAGCAGTCCAGGGAGTGCTCTGATTTATGCTGTTGGCCTAAATTCCCACAAGGCCACTGTGGACAGAGGATCAATCATGTCCACACTGTTCTCTGACTCAGAGGAAGAAAACAGAAGTGAGAAATGGATCCAGGAGTTTGCCAGAAGAAGTTTCCAGGCTAGCAGGAGATTTACCACCAGTCACTTGTAACTGGAAACTAGCCCGTGGTCTCCATGAGGAGAGAACTGGCCTTTATGTTGGATACAGATATAACTGTATTGGCAAGTGCTCCTAGAATAGATGCAGCAAGAGAATGATTTTTCTCGTAGAATTTGCCTTGGTTCTGCTGGTGAAATAAGCCAAACCGACAGAAAGAGACCATTACAAGGGCTTCTGCCAATATTAAAATATCATCAAAAAGGAAAATGTGCCTCTCTGCATAGTGTTATTGCCCTGGCAACAACTCTACATGTCTGTGGAACGGGTTTAAATAGCACAAGTGGGCAAGACCTTAGTGGGTAATCCAAGTTTGCCCCTGTGGAGAAAGGCAGCATGTTGCCTTCGTAATACCTGAACTGCTCCATGAGCTCTGCTTGGGCTCCGTGAGTGAGGCTGAGAGGATGCAGAGGCATCACTCTCACACTCTGTGTGAGGATGCTGTCCGCCTGCCCGGGGTAGCACTGACATGACAAACAATAGCTCCCACTTTCAGGGCAGCTACAGTTTTCACATTCATAGATACAGATTCGCACTCAAGATAGAGATGGCATCACTATCTGCTTTTCTTTGGTTTCCTGAAGAAGTACACATTTAAACAGTATTAGGATGAGAGCCTACCATGCTATGGTTTGTCTGAAATTGTCATTATCTCTAAAGCACATGTTGCAATGTCAATATGGAAATAAATTCAGCAGCACTTTACCTACTCAACAGAACAGGGCACCATCTACGGTGGTTGACAAAAAAATAGAAGAGATGGAAAACCGATCAAGGATGAAGCAGGGGAAATGTAAAAGCAGTGCATGAAGCTTTGGGAATGGTAAGTTGGCCTTGTGTTCCCATTCCCACAGGACGATGTGGAACAGCTTATATGCAAGGCAAGGGGCATCTCCATGTATCACAGCTATTATCTTGAGGTCCTTAACTCCACAAGGTGCGTCAGCGCTATCTTTGACTATAAAGATAGTCACTGATAATTATGGAACATGAGCAGGTACCGCCTGTTTCTCTTAAGCCCTGCAGCAGGCTGGATCTCAGATCACTTTCTGTCAGTCAAGCCAATGTCAGATGACATACTTGATTTACACCATCTGCAGCAGAGATCCCCATGTGCCTTGCCAGCCCCAAGAGCCTAATGACAAACTCTGAAGTTAGGAGCTATTTCAATGGGAGTGCACAAGAGCAGGGAGTAGTAAAACTTCGCCAAAGCATCCAGTGGAGCAGAACTTTCTCTCCTGCCTGTGGATGCTAGCAGATAATAATGACCACATTTCAGTTATTAACTACCAGGTGCCCCAGGCCACCAGATCACACTGCCCAGGACAAAGACACAGGGTATTTCCACACTGTCAGGCAGCTGCTCCATCTACTGGATTAAGCCTACAGCTAAAACAATTTAGCTCTACCTACACATTGTGAACATAGTCCTCGGTGTCAGTCAGCCAGTGAATCATAACTATGAATAATTTTAGCAAACCTCGGGGAGGTCATGAGTACTATGGACGTCCTAGTGTTGTGGGCGAGTTGAGTCATTGGAATGGGGAATAAGGAGAAAAAAGAAAACCGTTAAGGCCATGGGCAGGCTGGCTGGTCTCTAGTTATTCCCTGCTCAGACAGACACTTGGAAGTTAATTTGTGAAGTAATGTGACCGAACTCAAACTGTAAATGAAGTTGCTTAAAATATATAAACAAATTAGCATTGATGCTGCTGTTTCTGGGTTTCTAGGGTACGCAGAATGTCAAGTGACTGATGATGCATACAGAAAGCCTTGCAACAAAGGAGATCAGTATTTGCTGAAACAGAGCACATCATGGAGTTTTGCTTTTGACAGAGCTGAATGCCAGCGTGTTCAGTCTTCCACACTGATAGACACAGTCATCTAGGAGAAGAAAAAAAAAATTCTGTATCACTCTGCACCTTGTGAGGTCATTTTTATCAGAGTGAAATAGAAGGATTTATTTTTTTTTAATGCGCTCACACTTTGCACAGTTTTAAGTGGCTGCACAGAGATTAAAATAAAAAGCTTTAGCCTTAACTGCCATTGAAAATAAAAAAAAGTTTCAGGAAAAGACAGAGATACCTTTCTTTAAAGTGACCATCATTCTTGGGTACTGGGAAGGATAGTTCAGGCAATAGACACTGGGGAGATTTGCTTTCATTTGTTTCTTTTCCTCTCAGGGCAGATTGCATTTCTTCTTATAAAACCTCCAAACCCCAAAGTGTGATAGAAATGAAGGTTGGGACAAGGCAGGATAGTAATGAAAATGATGTCAGCGTAAAGAGCATCTGATATAGAGTCATAACTTCTCCATCAGTTGAGGCAACGTGTCTATAAAAAAAAGACTACATAGACCACAGCTACTAAAGTGCGCAAAGGTTGTTAGCCAATATCAGAGTTATGAAAATATTTCTTGTTGAGGAGGATCTTGTTTTGGGAACAAAGGACGAAGAGATTGCTATTTTATTCCCAGCTGTGACTGAGAAATTTTGTGTGACATTGGGTTAGCTGTCATTTCCCCATCTGTGTGGTGGTTATAAGTACAATGCCTGTATCACAGCAAGATCACTTGCCTCCTGAGATGGAAGTTTCAGTATAAACATAATTCATCATTATTCTTAAATGAAATTATTTACAGTACCTGCAAACTAAACCATCATCTTTATCCACCAGAATACTTTTCATACTGTTGAGATGTCACTGAAAGGAATTTTCCAACTACGAAAGAAAAAAGTGTGGCCTTCCTAAAAATTGCCATGATGGCAAGTATCTTTTGGATCCTGGATATCAGTGCAGCTGTTTCATCTGCTGCTTTCCCAGTTTGGTGGGATCTGCTGAGGACAACCAGCTCCTGTCCTCATTCATGCTCTTTGTGTTAGGAGCTGGGACAAAGGGCTAAGGGCAGGGGTAAGTCTTTCCTCCTAGATTTCTGCTTTGATGATTTGAAAACACAACTGCTTGCCAGCCACAAGGGGCCTGTGCTGGCTGCCTGCATTTACATCCTCATTCCTAACCCCAGAATCTTGGTGTGAGCAATAGATTAGCCAAAAGGACTGCATGAGATGACTCACGCAGCATACATACCTGCAGGGGTGCATAGCCACGGGCCCCTTCCCCTCATCCTTCTGCCCCAGCTCTCCCTGTTATTTTTAGTATTTCTTTGCTGTGTCTGGTCCAAGCAGACTGCAAATGCAGGCACTGCACTTGCGGTTGCAAGTCTCTGGGCTGTCTCACAACACATGATAATAGACAACTATGAGAATCTTGCAGCAGCACAGCCCTTTCTCTGCAAGGAAAAACCCTCCCAAACCTGACTGGCAAAGTACAGTTTAGAGCACTACACAGCCAGGAATCCAAATCAAGCTAAAATACTCAGTGTTGTGTTAAATGTCCTAGCAGATTTTACTCCTACTGCCTCGCAGTGATTGGCAGAGATGTCTATCAGAAGATATTTGAGAGACAGCTATATCAAAATACGGAGGTGACACATGCACAGAGCCTTTTTTGATATAAATAGGATGTCATTACAATTCTTTGTTACATGCAATGATAAATGCCACTTAAGATTATTAACTTTGCAGTATCACCAGTGGTATAGGAGAAAAATCCAGGGCATTTCTACTTAAAACACAAGATGCTGCTGGTGTTCTGTAGCCAGGGATTGCTTTGTATTTCTTGTGGATTTCATAATTAAAGTAAGAAGATGATAAAGGACTATCCTTTGAGGCTTGCAAGCTCCTAATGAGCTTGGTTCTGTGGTGAGAGTTAGTGGAGCCTGATGCCTTTCTTGAACAAACAGTCTCTGTCTGTGCAATGTGTACACAGCTCAGTGAATTTACTGAGGGTGAACTGTGAGTACATCATACTGCTTCCCACCCTCCATACTAACTCCTCAGAAACTGATGCCTGCACTGTCACCTGTTAATTTAGGAAGAAGGTCCAGGCCAACAGACTGTGATTATGGGTGTGGTATGATTTACTTACTACAGTGAGGATAACACTGCTCATGGAGATTGTTTAACTGCAAAAAACCCCAACCAACCACCAAAAGAACAGTAACAACAAAAAAAAACAAACCAAAAAAACCCCACCAAAAGCCCCCAAACCCTCGCGACACAGGCAGAATGAGGGTGAGCTGCCCAGATTCTCATTTACTCCTTCCCTGACCCAAGAGAAATTAATCTTTATGCCCAATCCATCACTAAGCTCCCTGCTAAGAGGGCTTTCAAAGGTGCCAGGTAGTACTGATCAGTGCATGATATAGACGTCTCATGATCTAAAAGAGTTCATGGCATTTTGTGCTAGCTGAGGTGATGGCAAGCTCAGCTTTGGGCGTACAGGCAGTGCTGTGGAGCACAGGTCTACGGTGCGGGAGCCAGGCCCACGGAACCACATTTTGGGTCCTGTCACGCTGTGCTGAGTGCAGGCAGACCAAGTCTGGGTCTGGCACACAGGGAGCCTGCCCTAGGAGCTTGGATCTGGTCGAGGAGGTTGGCTTGCTTTTTGCAAAGAGATGATTTTGCACCCATTAAAGCACACCTTGTTTACAGTTGCACAAGTCAGTGAACAGCTGTTCCTGTTACCATCAATATTCAAGGTGATGTTTTGAACTCTATGCATCTGGATGCCTAAGGGAATGTTATCTGAGCTACGGCCTCCGAAGATGCTACAAAATTGCATGATTTGTGCTCTCACTGCCACCATCTTAAAGTATTTGCTTACCTTTTCTGCCCATACACAGCAGGATCATCATGGATATTTTTCTCTTCCTTACCACTGAGTCAAAGCTTTCTTTGAAATACTATTATCCTTCAGAGAAAACAATACCATTATGTGAGAGGCACAACCTACATGATCTCAGTCAGGGGATAGTAGAGTAGTATAATGCATACCCTGGCTGCTATTTCTTAGGCTAGGATTTAAAAATCATTAATACTGAATCCGTGCCCAGCTCAAGTATGATCCAGATCAGATATGCTCACACAAATAGATTTCTGTCAGAAGGAGCTGGTGCGCACAATACAGAATTTATACACTTTACAGGACAGTTACATCCAGAAGCATCTCTCCTGGTGGTACAGATAAGCAATAATTGATCTACCAGAGCCTGCTGAAAAATAGGTGATACCTTGATATGCTCTCAAGAAATTTGAAGTGACAGAACATAACTATACTGTACCAGCAATTTGTATCATATGGTTATAGAATTTTTTTATCTGTTTTGGGGAGATCTTTGTATCTCCCCATTAATAACAAAAGAAATGATGCTCTGCTGATGCACAGACATAACTCTCCTTTCAAAGTAGATCCATATGTTAAGCTCTGAACAAGTCTCTGATGTTTCTCCCCAGATGCTGCCTTGCAACCCTTCACCTGATTCACTGTGAAACCTCCCAGCCCCAAGGACTGGTTTATGCAAAATAGTTCCCACCAGCTTAACTACAATTAGTTATTAAACTGATACAGTTAATCCTTCAGACACTCCTTTGGGGACACAGTTGAATTCATTTATAACAGTTATGGCTTAGAGCAATTTACCTTTCAGTTGGTAACTTAATTGTGATATCAATTTAAAACTTAGTTTCAAGTTAATAAACTACCAAGTTAAGACAAAATTGCTATCAGCCAAAATACTGTATTTCCAAATGATGTTTTCCATAACTGATTACAGTTAAGTCAGTTCAACTGTTTGTACAGATCAACCCAAAATCCCCTGCCCCAATTACATGGTCTTTGGTTTCAAATGTTGAGCAATGCACAAGTGAATGATCCATCCATCCCTCTGGTAAACAAAAGGGTAACACAGGCAGCACTCGACCCTTTCTTCAAAACAACAGCTCGACACACAGAAAATGTGTTGAGGAATCACAGTGAAGTGGCAGCAATGAAGAATTTGACCCACAGATTTTCCGTTCAGTCCATCAGCCCACAGCTCCTCAAAGACCCCCCCCATCTTTAAGCACAGAGCATTTACCAAGTGTTGGGTTTCACATACATATTTTTTGCTGTGCTTGTCCCAGCCACTAATTATGGCTTTGTCTGTATGGTGTAACTACACCCTAGAAACAAAATGATTAGTTGCTCTTATGATACTCAAGGGAACAGGCTTGCGTTTCCAAAAGCTTGAAGCTGGCATTTCTGGAAAGATGTTGAAACAAAGGAAGTAGTTCAGCTAAAAGCAGGTGCTCCTGGTATGGTGATCACCCCAAACTAGTTTTACTCCTAACCAGCACCTTCAGATGAATTAGGTATAAAACTTAATTAAATCAACAGAATTAAGTAAATAAAATTAAATAACATTCATGAAACAAGATTTGTTCTTATTTCTAGAATGGGAGAGGAGCAGCAGGGAAGACAATCCCTATGCTCTTACCTGATGGTGCTGCCAGTGAAAAAATAAGAAGCATTGAACCCCTTTGCTTACTTAGCTAGACTTGTTTAATCAGACCATCACATGCTGCAGACTCAGCAGGAAGCAGCCTGGGACTTACTGGCAAACCAGTTTGGGGAGCAGGGTACCTCCACATCAGGCTGGGGTGCATGGGACAGGAAAGCTTGCACTGTCAGGGTGCAGTGGGGCTCACAGCTGCCACAGCTCGGGCTCCTGCCACCCCACAGGTGCTCACCAGGACAGAGAGCCAAATAGCTTTTGGAGCTGCTTTCCTTTACAGCTCTGCTCTTCGCTAGCAGAGGGAGAAAGCGAGGATGAGGGCATTAAAGCAGGCTGAGCCAGGGCATGCAAGTGTTGCAGGGCATTGCGCTGCACCACGCAGGGGACTGTCTGTGGCCTCAGGAGGGGCTGATGCCCACAAGAAAACAAAATAGCTTCAGAAGAGGTGAATGGCTCCAGTCACACCTTTTCCATCACGCTTAAATTGCAGCTGCCCCAGGCCAGCATTGCTGTGCAGGGTAAAAGTTGCTCTCTTCCTGCCATCCTCTGCTACCTGCTCTGCTTCTGCCTATAAAGGTTTTTAGGACTTCTTCTGTACCTCCTGGGGGCTGATCTGGGTTTGACAGCTTCTTGGAGGGAGTCTGCATGCTGCCCCCCAGCACAGGCAGTGCCTATGTCCAGCACTTCTGTTGTATTTCAGCTCAGTGATCGGGTTGTATGTTCTTTCTCAGTTTCGTCACCAGTGGAAAGACCTTTTCCATTTCATGAGCACAAGTTTTTAAAGTCCTGTACTATTTTGAGAGGGCACCAGGTGTCACAGCTATACACCAAGCTATGCTGAATTTTTCATTTTGTTTCAGCTTGATTTCTTTTCAGAGTTGAAGTTAGCTTCAGTTTTCCCTGGCTTGACTTTTTTTCTAGGGTTCCCTTTGGACAGTCTATGCTGTTTGGGCAGAGAACTCAGCTTCATTGCTGATGTTTGCCTTTCAGTGTATTAGTACTGCTTGACATGGCATTTTCATGCGTGCAACTGATGTGAACCTAACTACTGTTTTTGCTGGTTTTTAGCTTTTAGTGTGCCACTTAGTAGCAATAAGTGGTCTATAAAGTGTAAAAATATCCTTGTCATCTACATATGCAATGCCAGCCTGTGTTGCTGAAAAAACTGTGTAACTTCTTCCTCATCTGTTCTATAGTAGCACCACAGGGCAGCAAAGAACGAACCACTGAAGCTAAACCCACTCCTTTCTCAGGTCACCTGCGCCTGCATGGCACTCAGCATCTCTACAGTCTTGTTCACCATGAAGCTGAAGGCCTGATGGATGGTTCCATGTCCATCAAATGCCTTTCACAATCAATTCAGGTAGAAACAAGGCAGCCCATCATTCTTCACATTCATCTAGCACATCTTCAGCAGGAAGATGTGAGATGTCTCAGGGTTGAAGCCAGTCTCGCTTAAGCTTTGCTATCATTTATTCTTTCATCCATGACTCTTGTCAAAGCTTATTAACACTAAAACAATCCTCAAGAATGAGCCTCCATGCTCTCTCACCCTCTAATTATGTCTGTGCTGTTCCCTTTTACATGCAGACCCTCCCATGTTCTCAAGCAAATATGCTGACACCCAAGCCAGTCTTATACAGCACTGTGGAAAAATCCTGCACCCATGCCGAGGGCAGCATGCTTCTCTTCTGCAGCCAAAATCTGCTAGGTGGGGAAGAGCCCAGGTGTCACATTCCTTTTTGCAGCTCTCTAATGTTAGGACTAGGCTGAGAAAGGCTCTTATTTACTCTCCTGACATAAAACTATTATACACCAGTGGCAGATGAACCACAACCTTGCTGTTCCTATCATGCCCTCTGCTCACCCTGAAGAAAATTCCTGTGAAAGCTGCCTTTGTCAGCCTCACGCAGCTGTGCTAGCTCTTCTGAGACAGGGAACCTTCCTAGCAAGCATCTGCAGCCCCTTTCTACCCACCGCACCCACATGAACAACATACCCTGAATGAACTGAATAGGTAAGAACGGAAGAGAGAATAAGCAATCCTTGGGTGAGGCACTTGCAGGTAAGTACACGGTAAGAAGTGGGAAGCTCTGTGGCAGGCGTCATGGTGTGACTCACTTTGAGCAAAAAATGAGAGAGAAAGGGCTATTTTTCCTCCATGCAGACGAGAAGAAATCTTGGGTTTGTGGAAGAGCTGCTTGAAAGGACAGGGTGCTCAAGTCCCTAGAGAAAAGCCTCCAGGCAGGGCTAGTGAGGCTCTGTGGTTCCTCCTGAAGCACCAATACAGCATCTGGCCAGCTTTGAGCAATTCTTGCCACTATTTTGCAGCCTAGTCCATAAGACTGCCATGGTTTACAGAGGGTTTTCTGTACCTCTTGAACAGAAAAGCAAGAGCCAACCACTGAATGGTTCAGTATCCTGCAGGGCTGCTCGGTCTCTGTTAGGTACAAAGAGCATCAAGCACCAAGGAAGAAACAGACATCAGGAAACTACTTCCTAAGGCACCAGAACAGAGATGGAGAGCGTTAGATACCACTGAAAGGTTATTTCACACTGAGGGCAGCAGGGGCAGAGGGTGCAGATAACACTGAGCCAGGCAGGACACAGGACATAGCGTAGTGCCTCCCCTCGCAGCACAGTGCTTTGACTTGTGCTTTCAGGGTATTGCCCACCACAGCACCCTGTTAGCAGCACAGCACGATTGCCAAAATACCAGTTCAAGCCCAGCGGCTCTTTATGCGGTGGTTGGTTTCTGCCAGGGCCTGACTCAACTGAGGGAAGGTGGTGTTTGTAGGCAATATGATCTGCTCTGCACATCTGTGCAACACGAGGTGTATGTTTAGGTATCTGCCTCCTTCACCGACATAGTTAGGAGACCTGGTATCTCATGTACTGGTTTTCATGCAGACTGCAACAGGTACTACATCAAATGAAAAATGGGTGGACTTCTGCTGAGGTGGTTTTGGTTTATAAGCCTCTAGTAATATTCTAAGTGACTGGCAATCCAAAACCAGCAGGTTTGATGGATTCTTCAGGTCAGGAAACCTTGGTTTATGGTCTGTATTAAATTAAGGGATTCAAAGAATGTAAATAAAAGGAAAACCGCCATCTCAGATGGTTACAGCTTCATAAGCTTGGAGCAGGCTTGGTTCTGGATCTGTTTTCTTCTAGCAAAGAAGTTGCTGCCCTTAACCTGAAGGAGAAAACATTATTCCTCACCTAAGGAAAGTCTCAGCTGCCACCCAGTGGAATTAGAAATCGCTGCATTATACCAGTGGCTCCTACCACTGGCTCATCACTCCTCCTGGCTACAAGATTTTAGCGACCAACAATAAGACTTGGTTTGTCTGCAGTATTCACTGCCTATAGATCATTTATCACGTCAGAGAAGTATCACCATTTCCATTTTTCGTAAGGGAAACCGAGGCACAAGGGCCAAGTGATCTGCCCAGTCACACTGCAGGCTAGAGAGACAGTTAAGAACAGACCATGCCTCTCCATGATGGATGTCCTAAACATGGTCAGCTGCTGAGCCAAAGAAGATCCTGTGGTTTCATAGTTTGAAACAGAGGGGACAGTGCAGAGCAAGGCGAGAAACACAGAAACACAGCAGGGGCTAGGGGTGGGATAAAGCCTGTCACTTTTAACCTGGACAACTGATTGACCAGTTTCCTTCTCTTCATGGTCTTCTGTATTTTCTTACAAGTAAAATGAGGAAACAGTCCAGTTTGAGATGCCTGCGGGGATTTTGCAAGCTGTCACGAGTTATTTTTCCACTCTAGGAGAGCATGCTCTGGTTACTGTAAGAAAGACCTTGACATATGGTAGGATCTGAAAGGGAAAAGACAGAGCTGCCTGTACAGCTGGCAGTGCAGCTCCCTGCAATAAGGGAGCAGCCAGAAAGTCACAGAGGTACTACGAGTGAAGAGGAAGTGCTACACAGATGCAGGCACAGCCCTAACCAAAATGCAGACAGAAATTGTCCTTGCATTAGCCTATGACCACCTTATGTGCAATGGGAAAGGGACCTACCTATCAGGTCTTATGGGGACCCTGGTGTCCAACAATCCCTCCTCTGTCCACCCACAATTAACATAAGCTTTAAGCCTCTATGAGCCTTTTCAGTGAAAGAAACTTAGAATAGCTGGAATATTTCTTCCCGATCCTACGCAACCACATAGCTCTGAGCTGCAGCTCTGTCATAGCAGGAACAAGCACTAGTAAATGCCATGCACTGAGATGGGTGGAAGGCCCCTAGAAATTGGTAGTGGCAGCAAGAGGAGGCATTTATTTCTAAAGACAGTGTGTAGGCATGCATGCAATTGCACACACACATATATATACACATTGCTTGGAAGATGAAGAACAATGTCATGTTTACAAGAGATCCAGATTCTGAAAAAGAAGGTAAAGCCTAATCTTCTCTGATCTAAATTACAGTGGCAGGATATATTTATAAACAAGTTATTTTTCAGAAGAGGAACACTTTGTGTCTTCTGCTATGCTCCCGAAGAGCACTCAGCAAATGATCATCATCAGTAAGAAGTACAGAACATTTCTATAAGCCTACATCTTCCTCCTTGAATAGCTGGATCTGAAAAGCACATTTCCGAAGCTTCATCTAGAGATCCAGGTAGCTCAGAACACCAAGCAGTGACCATTGGGATTTTAGGGATTCAAGGGAGACTGCCCAGCAGCCAGCAACTCAGGCTATTCCTGCTCAAATCAGAGTCTCACCTTTCAATCCACTTTCCAATTTGCTGTGCCTTTAATCCCTTTAAAAGAAAAGGTGCAGCAGACACTGAGCAGGAGGTGAACACCCACATTCCACTGTTTGCTGAGGTCACTAAAGACCTACTGTGGTTTGATAGTATTTTCACTTTCCTACTGAAAGTTCACATCACTGGAAGCCTACTTCAAACCAAGAGCCAACAGTGACCCAGTGCCACAGAGTAATCCCAGATGGCAGTATCATTATCTCTATTTGATGGCATCATCAAGCAATGACAAAAATATCCCTTGCTAGATTTACCAAATGGAGACTATTTCAGAGAAGGGTTCTCAAGCTTTCTATTTTAAAGATAAAAAATTACCTACCTAACTTTTTATCATACCTGTGGAAGAAAAGGCACTTTCTATTGCTGTGTGACGAGATTTAAAAACTATTCCCATAAAAAAAAAATCCCCAAATGGTGTTTACAGCCATAACAAGCCTCCCCTGGTATTATCTACTTAACCTCACGCACTGCTGTACCAAAGCCACAACTGATGCAAACAACAGGCTAAGTTCACCAGTTTGGGCCGAATGATGTTGATTAGCAAGAAGGAAAGAATGAGCTGTGGTTTGAAACCCAGGCAGACTCACGCAGCCAGATCTAGACACAGACAAGTCTAAGCAGAGCAATTCCATAAAAGCCCCAAGATTTGGGGTGGGAGGGAATGACTGGGGAAGAGAAAAATCTATGTAAACAGAAACCTTATTTACCAGACAAACTGTTATTTAATCTGTTGCTCTGGATGCACAGTAAATTAAATCCAGAGAATGTACTCTGCCAGGCAATCATGTCATGATGGACACCATGTCCAGGCACACAGGCTGCTAAATTGCCACCAAACCTTCAATCTGGAGCCATACAAGACACATAGCTGATGGGCTTATTCCATCTCTAAACAGGCATGACAGGTAAGATATCGTCGTGCTTTGACTAGATAATCACAGCAGACTGTATGTATGTAGTGCCATCTGTCTCTCCCTTGGGAATGTGCATCTTTGGGTATCCAATTGCACTTCCATCTGCTATTCCTGCCTGAGCCTGTGGAATGACTTTTATAGACATCTGTGTCCAAAGTGCACTGATGCTCATGTGTATTTTAGGCTTTGTATATTAAAATTGGCATTGTCCTGGCATTCCTGGCATGTTTGGCCTCCTCATTCTTTGATAAAGAGAAAAAAGAAAAGTACTTGCTGGTCTTGAAAGCTGAAGTGTCAGAACGATGTCCCTAGTTATTCCAAAGAGGCACTTTACAACTGTCCCACGAAGTAAACCATATTTACTTGCTTGGCAAGGTACTACCACAGTGAATGCTCCTGTACAGACTGACTGTGAATACGTCTTAAAAAGGGATGCAGAGGGGAACTACAATACCAAAGTTAATCAGCCTTCCCCAGCAAAGCGTGGCTGCCTTATACTGCTTCATTTCCCTGCATGAGAATAGGTTTCACTTGGCCCAAGAAATCCATGCTATCAAGCCTCTTCAACATGAAGGGATACCCCCCATTTAGCTTGGCAGCGTTGGAAAGAATTGCTGTAGCAGTTGTACAATTGCTTATTCACAAACCAGAACCTCAAGCTAACTCCCTTTCTACTCCCAGGCTGCTGGCCAGGGCACTGGGCCGTGTTAGGGGAACCCACTTTGAGGGCTTTCCTTTTGGACCCTACAGTCTGGTCTGTTCCATGCAGAAAGCAGCACATGCTACATGGGCCTCAGGGACCCTCCCCGCCCCTTGATCTATCTTCCTATTCACATCTGGATCCTGATGAGCACTTCACCCCAGTACTTGTTGAGGGACCTCCAAACACAGCCACTCCAAAACAGCAAAGTTCAAGGTTAATGATCAAAAGGAGAGTGGGGTTTCCAAAATTATTTCCCATCACAAATAGACAGTTCAAATGTAGTTGCCTGAGACTTCAAGTAACTTTAACTCCCCAGACTGTTGTTAACCAGAAAGTTCAGCTATACATCTGTATTACATCCTTATTTCTGTTTCGCATTAACACATAATAATGAAGATACAGGTGCAAGCCAAGCTCATATAGGAGCTTTTTCTCTACAAATGTACTTTTAAAAAATAGCAGTCACTTTTTCATCATACCCAGACTCTAAACATAGAAATTTTTGTTTACAAGCCATAAGAGTTGGATAGAAGCTTTTTATTTTCAACACTTTTTTTCCCTTGTGATCTAGAAACATGCCAGGAAGTGCAAAAGACTGCTTAAGTACTTTAGTGTACGGTTCAGCTGTGTCTCTAACACTAGCTATACACATTCATCTTTGAATGAGAGTTATGGATAATATTGGTAACTATGTTTATGAAATCTCTTTTAAGGCAACAAATCAGTTAAACATAATACACAGAGTAAATATATCTTAGTTTCATCAAACAAGAAGGTACTGCAAGTATTTAACTTCCTCCATGAAAATCACTCCACTGAGAACACCCACTCTTCCTCACTGGTTAGACGGGGATTAGAGGTGTCTAACTCTGGTCTTCTCCACTGTCTTCTTGTTAGATATCCAAAACAGGCAGCTTAATACATGCAGGAAGAATCCAGCTTCCTCATAGTCAGAGGAGGTACCTATGGATTAGAGAGTGCATTTCCACTTTACCTATGTCCACTTTATCTATGCTGCTTCAGAGGCTGCAGCAACAGCAGGAGACCTCCCAGAGGCTGGCTGCTGGGCAGTCTCTGTAGCTGCGGACATGATATATAAAGAATTTAATTCTGAGTGGAGCTTTGTTCAAAAACAGTGTCTGGACAGAATTCTGATTATTTACCTACCATTCCTTTTATTGTTAACCTGTCAGTCGGTAGTGAACAGCAAAGGAGAGCAGCTAAAGTGGAAGAGACAGCTATGAAAGGATTTAGAGAACTCACAAGTGGGTAACAGGAAATGTCAGTTTTGGTGTTTATTTGTAATATTTTGTTTAGCACAGAAGAGCCATTCTGAAGATACAGAAAAATGTCAGAGTTATTCTTTGGAACCTTTTATTCCAAATGATACATCAGTATTTTGCAGTTATGATGTCCTGGCCATCAGGAAGGATTGCCTTGTATTAACTTCAGTACAATATAATGGTTCCTGCCTCAAAGATGCTTAACGAGTCATTAAATTATTGAACAGACGAGCTACCAAAAAAGAAATGCCAGAAGAGGGAATTATTTGGTTTTTCTTTTGAAAAATCAGTGTAATAAATAAGAAATATCTACTCAAAATTAGCAGCAAATGCCAGCTCTTTTGCCTGCATGAAGTAAAATTTCTGGCAAGATTGAGAAAGAAAATTGATTCTAAAGAAGGGCTGTTCTGGTTTGGTCTGACGACTGTGGGAGGGTGGCTTATTTCTGGAGTCTAGTGGAATTTCTTTGCACTTTAGGAGAAAGAAGATGGGATTCTTTCTTGTAGCACTTCTATGTCTTCCCTGTGAAGTGCTTGTCCACTGGATGCAAACCAGAATACAAGATCATCATTGCTATGCCTGCCTTCCCCACTTTCAGACCAATTGCAGCTTTGGAAACAGCATAGTTACAGATTCCAGTATACAGAGATTGCCGTTGTCACTGACTTCTCTGCCTGGAGAGGTGGAAGCAGGAGGAGAGGCTTCCCAGGCCATATCTCCTTTTCCCTCACCTTTGCATCATCTTGTGGCGATCTTGCTTACTGGAGGTTGCAAACCTCATTTAATCCCTCAGTTTGGCATTGGTCTTCATTGTTATTCAAATGATTTTTAGCACTGAAGCTCTAGTCCTGATCAGTGTAAAAGCACAGTTTCTGCAAGCATTTCCTCATGGTTATAACCTGCCACCCAAAATCAGCTATTGCATGGGCACATGAGGCTTTGGAGTGCAGCAGTAATCAACCTATAGGCATGACCTACTGCAAAGCCTCTGACTGACTAATGGTCACAAAAAATACCTCTTTCTGGTAGATTGTGGACAGAATGTTGTCACACTTATGAGATTGAAAGTGACATTGAAACAGCTAGAGTGAAAAGGATGATTTCATTGATTACTTCAAGCAACAAGATGATTGCTTTTCCTTTCACAACTCCCACTGCATTCACAGCCCCCTAAAGCTATCACAAAGACCAATTCCTTTCAAACTAACAACATTACCAGTCTAAACTAATGAAGAGCCATCAGCCAGCAGAGAACTATAGAAACAGGCTTGTCACATGATGAAAGGTTACATTCTCTCTCTACTTTGGCTGTTAAATCGCAATCTGTTGGAATTTGACAGGCAGGAAGTAACAAAAAAAACAGCTAGAACTACTGCAGTGATTCACCTGAAGTTTCTAAAAAAACTCCAATGCATAGACACAGAGAAGCTAGTTTTCTTCCTGTGATATTGAGTGTGATTCACCATTGCCTCATTTACAGTTGTGTTCCCACCATTGCCCAGTGTACTTGCACAGTTATGTGATGAGGCATCAGCAGTAACAACAGCCAGTAGTGCAACACAACAGTCAACAAAATTGCTTCTCTGAAAGCCAACACACTTACAGAAGCCCAAAACTCTTGTAAACAAATAAGATTGAATCAGCCCATGTGTTTTGATTTTGGACAGTCATATAGAAACTCATGCACTGAAGTGTCACCTATCCTCTTCATTAAGGGCCACAGGAAGGAGAGAGAATCTACTGATAATAGCGGGTTCAAGCCTCAGGGTCTTGAAGATAATTCTCAGAGGCAAGCCATACCACAGATTTCTTAAGTCTATTGACAGGCCTTTTTGGTTCTGAACACAGCTAGAAAGGCTTCGTCTGGGTAAATACAGGCTAGCTCCTCTGTGAAGTGCCTTAGTGCATACTGCTGCCACTTCACGTGAGAGCACAAACACTGTCAGTAGAAGCAATATCTTTGAGAAATTCCATCAAGCCCATGCCTTGATATGCCTGATATTTGAAATAACATGTTAGGTGTATTGGTTGAGTCTTATGCTCCCTTCCACGGGGACAAATGCAAAGCGAGAAGCAGCCAAGAAACACAATGATTGGGACAGAGTTAGTGAAATTAACTGATTTTAGTTCTGGCCCAGTATTTAAATCCAAATTCTCAAATTCTTCCCTTAAAGTGTAAAGCTTCTTCAGCATATGGAAATGCTGGTGAATATTCAAATATATATGTACATATATATACACAAATATATAAGTATACATGTATGCCTGTGTACATAGATTTAACTCAAACATTTATCTTTGACTGTATGAAGAGTTTCATTCTTTCAATCACACTAGAAAAGTGCAGTCCTAAATGCAAATTTCCCTAGTAACAGCACTACACTGATAAGAATGACATGGTGGACTCTTTCCAGATTGCCATATTGTAATTATTATGGTATAATTGCAAACAAGAACAACATGTAATCACAATATTGATTATATCACCTGATACGTTTTAAAGTATATTCCTTAAACAGCTGAGATAATAATGTATTAGCAATTCCATATCATAAGAGTCCTTTCTTATGACAAGGAAAATAATATGATTGCTATAATAAAAATGAGAAAATATTGCTCAAGAAGCCAGCCCAGCAGTTGACGTCCTGCCTGGGCTTAGTTTGTAACTCTTCAGCTGGAAGTACAGCAGACACAGAATACAAATACAGCTGCAGTGAGTAGTACTAGTTTCTCACCACATAACAGCTATTCCCTTATTTAAGGGCACCAGAAAAGTGGGTGTACTGGGGGCAGGTTGGGTCCGAGGCCAGCAGGAGGGTACACAGTGCAGGAGGGACTGCAGGCACACATATAGCTTGTAACATGCTCCTTTTGCACTCCATGGAGATATCTCCACTGACTCTAACAGAGCTACTTGCACCACTCAGTAACACCACCACCACCACTCCACAGGAACCATGCCTTAAAAAAAAAAAAAGATCTTTTTACTCCTATTCAGTTTTGGCATCACATAAGTGTGCGTTTGAAGTAATTAAGAGCTAAGCAGAAAAGCAAGGAACAGAGCTGTCAGAAACCACTGAGGTCATCAAAACAGCTCCCTGCAATCACAGACTATCACGACACAGATACTAAATTTAAAACATTGCATCCACTTGCTTCCTGTGTGCCACAGTCCACAGACCTTCCTCTGAAGTCCTAGGCCCTCACCCCAGGTGAAAACAGAGTTTTTCTTTTTAAACTGTAGTTGCAATCTTTCTCTCCTGGCTAGAAGTGTTTGCTATACCCAAAGCACATCTAACAACCTTGGGGAAGGTGAACAGAGTCTTTTTGGGGATGCTCCTGAGCCAGACAATTTTGTTCTACACAAAAACCAAAGGGATACAGGAGGATTAAAGTCTCACAACACCTTACTAATGCAAATGTGGCAGCCCACCACATCTTACTTGGAGGCAGTGATTCATTTGCCTACTTGAGCATGTACTTCTGCCTGGATGAGGAGCTTTAGGGCAGATGAGGGTGTGATATTGTTGCTAGCACTACAGCAGGGAAGGGGAGGACTCAAGCAAGAGCCCTGGCTATTCTCACAGCATGGGCACAGAAACAAAGCTGGGGGACAAGCTAGAATGGGGAATACAGCCACTGAATAAATGGATATTTGCAGCAAAAAAACCAACAGTAGCATATATTTTGTATTTTAGTGAGCTACTGTCCTGAAAAGCAATGTGTCAAATTTTGGAATTCAGATCATGGATCGGGTTTGGAATTCCTCACCCTTACAAGTGACCAAAGAGTGACCATTTACAAGAGCAGCTTTACATTTTTCCTACCAGGCAGCCACAGCAGGCTCAAAGCCCTCCAACCTAAGAAACACAGGTTGTAATTTTGTTATTTAGTAGGTTTTAATAAAAGGCTCTGTCTAGCATGAATGTGGAAGACATTAATATTTATGCCCAACTGTTAGTGCCATTCATCTACTGAACACCTTAATCTCTCTAGTCACTACTGCTCATCTTTCTTTTCTTTAAGTTTAACTGCCTTTCTTGCTGTGACCTATTTTCTAGAGAACATATATTCAGCTAATGCTGGTAGATCAGATCAAAACTGTAGCTATGCTTCCTTTGAACAGAGATACATCCTCTGCATTTGAAATAAAACACGTCAGTTTTTTTCTGGCATTTATTTCTAAATGGAAACACTAGATCTGATGGGTTGCCTAGCTTAATCTGAGAATCAGTTATCCTTATTGCCAAAAGTATTTTTGGATTACAGCAACAAAAGCTCATTGTTTTCCTCAAAAAAGGCTGGGATACCTCTACAGGTAACTCATTTGCTACCTCTTGTCCACAATACCCAATAAAAAGTAGATGGGAATAGCTCTGCTGATCTGGTTTTTGATACATTTGTCCCCTGCTCTGCCTCTGTGGGTTTGCTTGCTGCTTCTGAAGCCTGTTAGACTCTCACCAAATATATTAACCTAAATGATAAAGCTAAACCCAGTGGGAGAAAATACCTTTGTGATTCTTCCTACAGTCAGCTCCGCACAAGACATGCTCAGTTCTGCTTCAGCACCTGGTTACAGCTCAAAGTCTTTCTACCCTTTAACATATCCCAAAAGAGTATTTACCTTCATTGCCCAGCAGCAGCAGCCCATGGCCTACGCAACGTATATTCCTCTGTAAGTATGTATCCTTGGTATGTATGTATTCATCCAGCAAGCCCAGCAGAGCACTTCGAGGTGAGGACCGTATGCTGTGCCCCCCCCCACTGCAGGAGAGCTGCTAAACCCTTACAGAGGAACTGCAGGAGCTCCGCAAGTACCAAACCATCCTGCACAGGGAGAAGGTGCTGCTGATGGGAGCAGTGATTTGCAGAGGAGGCAGCCTGACCCACAGCAGCTGTAGGAACCTGGAAGCAGCTTGCAGCTGGATAAGGCAACAGGGTGTCCACTTGCAGGGGTCCAACAGGAGCTAGGGTCCATCTTCCCACAGAAACCAGCTTCTCCTGAGAAATACAATCTTGCCTCTCAGATATGGCTTAGGGCTTGTCTTTATTTCAATGGCTCCAGGTTAAGTGGTCCAAGTCACACCCTGTGGGGATCCCCAGTCTTCCAGAATGCATGCATTGTCCCCAGTTTAAGCCATGACATGGAGGCTGTGCGTTGGAAAGGGAGATCCAGGATGGGTTCTGGCAGGTGAGTAGCGGCAAGTTTCTGTCTGGCAAAGTCAAACCTTTATATTTCTCACTGCTGAGCTGCATCCTTGGCCATATGTTGCAACACCAACAGTACTGACCCTTAATGGCTTTAACAGAGCAGGTTTTCTCATTTAATAGCTGCTCCTTGTGCCTTTAGAAGGCCTGTTTCCACTATTCCCCCCTATAGACTGTGCTTTTTATGGGCTTATGCACACAGAACTCTCAATACCTAAATGACTGGAGTTATTTTAAGAATACCTCTTCCCCACTCCCCCCAAAAGGGCACTGTTAATAACCTGTTAACTGTACACATTAGAAAACAAAGTTATTATATAGACAGAGAAGTCAGAGCAAACCTAGCTACTGCAAAAGACTCCATTAAAATCTTTTGTCATGGGCCAAGAGTCACATCTAAAGCTCTTCTCACATTAATGGGCATCTTTCCACTTGCTTCACTAAGAGCTGGACCAAGACATTGGCTTTCATCCAAGAGCCCCTACACTGAAAACTGCACAGAACTTTTTATCTGCTGCAACTGAATTGACCCTGCAAAGATTTGTAGCCAAGCTTCAGGGGAGGAAGGTAGGCACATTGATGGAACAAGAGCAGTCATGCATTCATCTTCTCTTTCTATCAGCTCTTTGAGTTCTACAGATTATTCTATACACCTAGATATTTTTTCATATTTGCTTTCAGAATTGCAATTTAAAAAATATTTCAATTAGAAAAAAAGAAATTGTGTTTTTGTGGGGCTTTGACTCGATTGGGACAATTTTCAGCTTGCACACATATATGTAAAAATTCAAATGTTTGAAAAAAATTCTGTAAAAAAGACATTTAAAGCATTCAAAAAATTAACTTTTTTCTGTGCCAGAGGAAAAAGTCAGGTCTTTTATACTAGGCTAGCTGGAAAAGATGGAGTTTCTTCTTGCTTGTACAAAGCAAGATTCATGTTTTCTAATGCAGTGTTATGTTCTGAATCACAACTGTACATGCTTTAGTACCATTTTTGATGGATTTCCTTCTATTCAATGTTGGATGCATCTTAAAAAAGTTTTCTGTAAATTGAAAATAGGGAGCTTTTTCCTCTTTCCACATGATTTCCAGTGCAGACCATATCACAACTTGACAGCCTTGAAAAATTTGATGCAATGGCTTTACCATACAGCTGCAGACATCCATTGCAATCTTGACCTTCTAGTGCTTCAGTGACCATCTTTCAAGTGAATTATAAGGATCCTCATATTCAAAAAGTAGAGGAGTGAGGGTCAGAAGGAATTTAAAAAATAAAGCTATCCTTACTATGTTCTGCAGTTTTGCCTTTAGACAACCATAAGACCTTCTAACAAGACAGTCTTCTGCCACAGGGAATTTGGAACACAGCTTATGAGTGAGAAACTCAAGTACTGCAGGTTCATTTGGGTGGACACTCTTGAAAGGAGACAGATTTGATTCTGGACCAGTGACTCAGTTTTCAAGTACAATACTTCTCCAGAACAGTCATCTGTGTTTCAGAGGAAGGAGCAAGCCAGAAGAAAGCAGCTAGCTGATGGAAACCCGTCACATTACCCTGGTGATAACCAAACTCATTATAGCAGAATAACACACTTAAGCCAGTCGACAGCCCCAGTGCAGCCAGGCCTGTGTCCCAGTTTACAAAAGTAGCCACTGCTACTGCTGTTTGCATGCCATTTCAGTCCAATGAAATGCTTCTCTGGCTCTAAGCTGCTTTTGGAAAAGCAGATGTGAGCTCCTCAGTCACTTAGGTATTACTAAAAATTCTACCCTGCTCATATTAATTAGGAGGAGAATAACACTCATTACAGATCCTAATTAGCACTAGATTTGGCAGAGGGTTCTGTATCATACATATGCGATGTTTAATGAGTATGTGGCAGATGTTAGTCATCTTATTTAACATGCAGTGGCAGAGGGTCCTCTCAGAACAGAGTAGGATGGTGAAGAGGAACCAACCACAAATACTGCTTGGACCTAAACTGTCCTTTGCAGAAGTGTTTCTGGGTCCCTAGCTGACCTGCCTATTCTCTGCTCCCCGCCACCACTGATTCCTAGAGGTCCACCTTGATTTTTGTGGAGCTAGCATATCCCCACATTTTTCCAGGGCTGCTACATGTCTCAAAGATGAAAGCAAAGCTGTAAGAGGTTATTTTCATGAGGTAAAAGGGATATAACCCCACAGAGCCAGCCACATGCTAGTTGACAGAGGCACACATACAATTACTACTGCCTATCTCAGAGCAGTCCCAATTCTCTCCAGATTTGGTTTGACTAGAGCTGTGCCCTATGACTGCCAGCAGTGTAAGAAGTGACCACCATAGACACCTCCATCAGGTGAACACCAATAAATGTCTGTCAAAAATTCTCCCCATCAAGGGGCCACTGCCTTGTCAGGAGAGCCTCATGACTGGCAGGTGGCTGTTGTGGTGGCCAAGCATCGGCAGCAAACTGTGCCCAGCCACATGCTCAGCTGAAACCCATCCATCACAGCAAGTAGTTCCTTAACTCTTCAGCACTGGCAGCATTACAAGAGCACTTTATTAAATATGAATATCCTACAGTGTTAAGCTGCTACCTGCTATAAATAGCGAGGCATTCATTTTAACCATTTTATTGGAATATGGAAGCCTGGAAGTGTCTTGCTTTGGGATTTGAATATTTATTACCTTTTGCAATGTTCTACTGCTCAGTAAGCTCCCCATAATGGTTAGCTGCTTCTTCCATCAAAAACTCATTTTGAGTACTGCAGAGCTGTAATGTAGAAATTGCAAACAGAAAGACACCTGCAACTTAGGCTTTATGAGAAAAACACATTTAAAAAATGGGGTGGCTTTTTGTGTATTTAGCCAAAAGGCTCATTTTTAACTGTAGTTAAATTAAGGATTTATAGCAATTAATGAAAATAAAACAAATTAGAAAAAATCCTGTGACAGCCTTGCCTGGAACATCAGTTAGTCCCCCAAGTGCTTTTATCAGCATCCATGACAGGCAGCTGCACTCACCTTGGAAATTTTGTTGACGCTTGCTCAAATAAACAGTTCTGTGTTAAAGTGGTAAAGAACTACAGTTAAACACTGTAGAGGAGGAGAACAAGAGAAGTCACCAAGTTTAATTAGTGATGTAAGATTTTTCTTTTTTATTGCTTTTTCTTTCCCCCCTTCTCTTCATTACAGTCAGGACTTGTAGGAGAGCATTAACCAAAGTTACCCAATTGGCAATTACCACTCCACATTAAAACTTTTTGTAAAGGGTGGCTTAGTTATTCCCTAGCTCCTCACTGCAGGCTACAAATGTATGCAGAGGCTCTGTGCTGGCCTTTTCAGAAAGGCCTGCTAACTCGCCCTCTGTGTTTGTAGTGAAGGCTTCCTCAAGTTTTGTAGCAGAGGCAATGAGTTCTTCAGTAACAGTCATGGGACCAAGGCTTGCTTCAGGTTTACAGCAACCTGTGTGTGACAATACAGCTTCTTATGATTTTCGTGCATAGTAACAGCATGCCCTGCACTCCTGTAGATATGTCAAACACTGCCCCTGGGTTCAAAAAAAGCAAGTGCTGTACAGAGCTGGTCAGAGCCACAAGTACTTGCCAATGCTACCAAGGAGTGCAAAGGCAAGGAGAGAACTATCACGTCTCCCCAAACTCTGGACTTTTCCTCCATTTTATTTCGAGGAAAGAACAAAATGGAAGTGTACAATTCTGAATAAGAGGGAGAAAGCACTTTTCTTTCTTACACAAGAAAATTGCACAACTTTGTTTAGTAGCATATTTTGCAACATAGCCTGTTTCCTGCCCTTTAACACTCAAGAGACCACAGAAATCAGACTGCTTTCAGCAATCTAAGACAACCTAATGGTAAAGGAGAGCGCTACATTTCACAGTAAGACAAAGTGATTAAGAATAACATCTATTCTCCCAATTTCACATGCTTTTATCTAGGGTGGAACAGCCATTACAGATACAAAGCACATTTCCCCTGTCCTGGATGCACTGGTTTACGTATTTGCTCTCTGCAGATTTCTCACTCCAAGAGCAGCCATATCCTCGTAACCATGGAAACCGCTTGTAGCAAATTCCTTCAAAACACAAAAGCAGAATGATGGAAAGGAACAAACATTTTAAGAAGGTTGTACACAAAGAGCAAGACAGCATCTTATCTTCAGAGAAGTGTTCCCAATGGCTTGGGAAATACCCAGGACGGGAGAAAAGCACAGTTTCTTGGTGCTAGAGGGTCCACTGTCAGGCTGCGTACCTTCTTCACTGGACAATAAAACAGAGGACTTTGTCTAATGCTTTTCTTTAGCATCACAGTTGTACTCTGTGAAGACTTGCACGCTTGTGATGTCAAAGCTTTTTTGAACATTTGGTGGATCAAAGGACTGAATACTGAATTTTCATGACAGCCTGTAACAACCTTGCATAATGCCTAGGACAGATGCACTTTGAATTAAAAAAAGTAACTCGAATTTTTGTCTTCAAAAGTAAAAAATAAAGATATACTCCTGTGTAAAATGATAACAACAAAGGAAGAGTCATATCTGAGCAAACCTTGGTCTGCCTAGTTCAGTTTTCTGCCTCCAACAGTGCCTGTAAACGAGCAAAAGTAAGTACCACTTGGGAGGCACTTTCACCCAAATACTCTTCCCCCGTCTAACTCTCCTGAGCCTCAGGGGACTCCCTGAGCCTGTTGTAGATTGTCTAGATAGTAAACCTCAAAGAAGCTCTATTCCAAACACTTTTCCAGGCTCCTTTCCAAACCCTCCTTTGGCAGGCAATACAACAAGCCTCATTCACTCCACATGAACAACCACCTCCTGTTTGCATTGAGCCTACCACCTACTAGAGTCACTTGATGGCCCCCTGTTCTCATGCCAGAAGAAATAACAAACAGTCAGTCTCTATTTACCCCTCCCATGTCACTCAAGATTTCTCTATCATATCACCCATCCATCCTTGGAAAAGGACAACATAAAGTTCAGCCTACTTAACTGTTCCTTGAACAGATCACCTCATACCTTTGCTCACACACACTGCCTTTCTTCAGACTTTCTCCTGCTGTAATATATCTTGAGATGAGAGGACCAGAACTGCATGGAGGGAGTGAATCTTGGAGTCACACAGTGGCTTTATCTCTATTCTCTTTCCACAAAGTAATAATATTTCATCTTTTTTCCATTGCTACAGAGTGCTAAGCTGTTGGTTTCATAGAACTATCATAAACCCACAGACTCACTCTTAAGTGACAATAATGAAGTCATAGCTCAGAATATTATATGTGAGGCCAGGATTACTTTTACCCAGGAGTTACATTCACCTCCACTGAATTTCACCTGCAATCTTACTATCCATTTCTCAAGTTCAGCAGATCATTCTTCAATCTACCCTGGAGCTCCTCCAGAATGCTTGGGTGATTAGCAACAGCCCTGGCAATCAGTTGCTTTTAATTTTATTTATTTGTACCTCAGCCTGTTCTGTAATTACTTCAAATTTTAGGCTGATCTTTTGCCAAATCACTGCTAAAAAGAATGGCACAGGGAATCTCACCAGCTTCTACAGCAAGCAGACACAAATAATTATCTTCTCTGCAGTAGTCTTCTCCACATGGCTATCAGATGGCCCCATGAAGTTTCTGGTGGACTTTTTGTTCTTGGCGCTAAGCCCTGCAGTCTCTCCTCCCCCTCCCAGGGCCTTGATAGCCATTGCTCAAGGCCAGCTCTGATACGGTGCAGCAGCATGACCTTGGACCTGACTGCTGGGAGCAGAGCTGGGAAAAGCCTTACTGGGAACCTCTGCTCCTTCCAGGGCATTTAAGCTCAAGCCCTCGCCCTTGGTCCCTGCCCAAGCTACGCTGTAGGTGGCCCTGTGCCCACCCTTCCCCCTCACCAACCCAGACCCTGACCCAATGATTTAACTTTCCAGCCTTGGACCTGCTTGTCACTACGGTCTCCTCTGGCAAGCTGGACTCCTGGCTGCCCCAGGTCACTGCCACCTGACCCACGCTGCTCTCTCTGCCTGGGCACTGTGGGACTGGGACCCATCACGAGGGCACGGTCCTACCTGCTTTGCTTCACCTTCACTCCTGGCCACCCTTCCCCTGTGGAGCAGCCTCAGCCCCATTGCTGCCCAGCAGACAGGCTGGAAGAAGGATCAGTTCCTCTACCTAGCTGACCCTTGGATGTGGATTTGATTTATAGTATCACAATATATTTCAAACTCATGATGACCAAAGTGGAGGAATGCTTTTTGAGAGAGATGTGGAGAGGAGGAGAAACAGGGGCCTCCAGTTTATCCTGATGTTAGCAGAGGAGGCTCGGCAGCTGCGAACCCACACACTTTCCCTCTGCACGACCTTGATCTGGTTGCTTAACTGCTCCCTGTTAGTTTCTCTTGCTCTAAAAAGGGATTAAACTTTCGTCCTGAGAACAAAAGAACACTCCTTCCTCCCTCCCTGTGACAAATACCAACGGCAATGGCCCTGACTGGAGCTGGGAAAACTTGGAAGTTTGCCATTAACTTTAGCAAGTTAAGAAAGAGGCTTCATTTACAGAGCAGGGACAAGATGAACTACAGAAAAGCGTTTGGTCCTCCTGTGTTCAACATGTATAAACACTCTAGCACATGAGGCTGGGCATCAGATATCATTCCTAAGCCTTGTAAAAATAGTTACAAACTTGCAGAAAGCAGCTTTTCATTCTGAAGCACCAAAAATTTACTAGGGAGTGTAATGCATTAAAAGACTTGTGTCAATGTAGCCAGCTTGTAGCCTCAGCTAGCAGGCTTTCCTTTTAAAAATCTGTATTTTGGCAACAATTTTACTATGCTAAGTTACAAAGGAGATGACCCGCAGAGTCTTCCACTCACTACGCTTCAGAAAAAAAAAAAATCTCTCCTACAATACTAATTATCAATATGGTCTTCAACAAGAACACTAATGAAGTTTTTATAACTGTGTGTTGAGGTACACATAGAAGCACAGAAAGTTAGACATAAAACTCAATCTAAGCTCTATAGTCATGTTTCAGCAAGCTGTAAATGAGGTTCTGCAGGGGGAACAAAGGCAGGGAGAGCACCTCAGAAAGGCAGCAGGTCAGAACACCAGGTTTTACTGGCATAACATCCACCTGTGATATTTTAATACCTTGTCATTTTTCCTGATTCCACTTAAAAAAACTATGGCAGTTTTACAGTGCTCTACAATTTAATTGGTATGTTTTTTCCCTTCTCTCCTTACTCTGTCTTTTGTTGTACCTTACTTAGTGGTAAAGTGACAAGAGAAGAGCAGGGAGAAAAGCAGGGATGCAAATATCAGGGGGAGGAAACGGAAAATAAGAATATGTCTTATTATAATGAAACTGTTCAGGGTGAAAGCTGCTTTAAAAAACCCCACCTTGCCATAATGGTATAGGAATACATGGAAAACCAGGCCTAGAGGCTGAAACAATATTTGTGGGTTGTTTTGTTTTAAACCAATAGATACAGTTGCTAAAGTTTTTGGGAACATAGTAGAGCTTACGAAGGAAGTCTGTTCCTAAAAGCTTCACCTTTTCTCCCCTGGTTGATATCAGTTGCTTTTAATAAAACATAACTCCCTACAAATTTTGCCTCTTAAAAAAACTTGGCATACCTACATTCACATCTATTTATGTTTAGCTCAGCTGCCTAAAATGTTTATCTTGACTCACATTCCAGTGTCATCTCTAAGATTAAGCAGCACTGGCATTAACAGGGTAAAGTGAAAACAAGCATGGTAATTTCCTCACTTTCAATGTTTAACATTAGTCCTGCATTTGAGTGTCCTGACTTGACTTCTGAACAGGGAATTCCATACAGCATCTACCCAGAGTATGGGAAAGGTTATTGATAATAATAATAATTGCAATGGATCACAAGACACTCCTCAGCTCTGCAGATTAAATGGAATAAGGACTTGGAATCCTGGTCCAAAAGGCTCCCAGAAAGGTCATAATATTTACTACATAAACTTAGGCAACAGGTCATAGTCAAAGGAGAAGGCCTTAAGGAATCAGTATAGTTCATTGCATGCCACATCCTTTCTCCCAGGCCCTTGCTGTTCCAAAGGTTTAAATTGTTGCACTGGATCTAAAGAGAGAGATAAACAGCCTTACCTTAAATCTGCAAGGTGGTGCATGAAAGGCAGTGCATCTACACTGGGTGACTGAGTAGCAGATCTTGCTACAAGCCCTGTTGCTGACACTAATTCAGAGGTGGCTTATTTGGGAATAGCTTGGTTATTTAAATACCATGCAGTAGTGTGCAGAGGCAGAGACATCAAGTCCTGATCTAAGCAGAAATTCAATTTCACCACTTTCTGAAGTGTGGCAACAGCCAGGTGGGAAGCTGGCTTTTCCCAGCTGGGGAAATTATTCCTACACTCTGGAAAGCTCGCTACAGGTTTCAATTGCTCAGAGTAACACTTCCAAATGCATGCCGCATACATCTCCTTTAAGCAAGAATTCAACATTCATAAGTGCTATCGGTGTCAATGTTTCTAGGCTGTAACCATAGCCTCTGCTGCAGTTGTAAGCACTAGGCAGCTATTTTTAGCACAGCAGCCTGGAGTCCCATTTGATGGGTGTTATGTTGGAGGCTGCTTCATCAACCAGAGTGATAACAGTACCATACACAGGGAGCACATTTTCCCTCTTCAGGCTAATTAAATGTATTAGGGGAGGTTCCCGAGTGAGAGCATCTAACTGCATATAAAATATGAAAGATATCCATCTTCCTTTGCAGCTCTTAATGAATCACCGTTTAGATGCCTAATAAACTTGCACATTAAATTCTAATCGCATCCTGCTTCCCTCATTAACCTGAAGCACTCTATTGGTGAAGAACCTATTCTTCTAGGAGGCACTACAGTGCCTGATACTCCCTGATCAGGCTAAAGTCCTGAATCTGGATCTGCAATCTCAGAGCCACCTAAAGTTGTAATTCCATCTTTTCTATTTATCATGGCCATGCAAGTACTCTGCAACTCTCTTCTTTCTCACTGAGCTATATATTTCTCTGCCCTGTTCCTTGCTTCATAAAAATCCTGTCTGGCACTGTAGCTCCATGGAAAATAATGTCTGTTTTCCATGTAAATACTTCCGACATCTTAAGTCAAAGCCCAGGAAGTTCACTATATATTGCTATAGTACCTGTTACTATATCCCTTGACTGGCATTCTTGCTCCCGTTTCACTAACATCTGCTTACAGCCATTAGCAGCCAGCTTTTTCTCCTCTCAGTCATGTATCTAATCACCCATCCTCCACAGCTGGCTTGCCTCCTTCATCATTTCTCAGGTTGTTAAGCACAAAGGAGACAAATTTAATCACAAGTCTTCTTACAGCTTAGAAACTTGAGTTCTGCATGTTTCAGTACAGATTGATTAAATGACCCTGTTGTCTCCTCAACTTGAGGAGTGGGACTCCCAGCCCCCTTAACCTGTTCACAACCAAACCCCAGGGTGCTATGATATTTTCCCATCTGCACTTCAGTAGTGATTAAGTAGAAAGGAGATCAAAATTGTTCTTCCTGAAAAGCATACTGCTTGCACATTCAACACGACCAGCACCAGCAGTGTTTGTGCAGACTCCATAGTGATGTCCCACCTATCAAAACCCTGACCTTTGTGGACCACTTGCCAGGGGACACCTCCACTCTTCCTCCTGCAATGATCATATTTACCTCCTGGAGCCACAGAATATATGGCCAATACAGGTTCAAATTTGTGATTACTATAATGCCAACTTGTTTGCTGGATTGGATATTTACTCAGTCTACAGAGAGAAGATGCCAATAAACCATTTCAAGTGAACTGCCCATTGATAAACTTTCTACCAATACAGGCTGGAATCAGAAGAGAAACACAAGCAAAGGTCCCAATCATCAAAGCTTATAAATTGATTATTTCTGGAAGTTACACGTGAACAGATTTTGTCATTTTATTCTAAAAGCCAGAGCATCATTAATTCATCATAAATATCAATGTCACATCTATTGTTTTCTAGCAGCTGAGCCATCAAGCAGCTATACTCTCCATAACAAGCTAACTATACTATTAACTCATGTGTTGTACAAAGAATATATTCCCAAGCACATAGTCTCTTTAGATATCTCTGGGAAGTGCTCCCTTATAACAGGAAAGCTCATGCTCGTATCAGGAAGTGCTTGTAAAGATGAGGTTTATTACAATAAGTGGAACAGGGAAACTCACTGTGAGCAGAGCAGGGTGGTGACAGCGATGGGTCCCATCAGTCATCCCACGAGCATCAGGCAACATGCACGTCATGTCAGAGGGCAGCCTAGGAAATCCCCCAAATGACTCAGGAGCAGGACTAAGGGCAACCACTCTTGTAGCCCATCTTAGGAGAGGACTACAGGCTCTGGGCTGAGCTGAAGTAGAGTGGCTGGTGAGAGGGTGTGGGTGGGCTCCCAGGTGAGGATGGTCAGGGCAATTAAAGCTTGTTAGTGCCCTCACACCTGCAGCCATGCACATTTTTAGTCCTAAAATATGGAAATGGAGCATGCAGCGTAAGATGCATGGGGGACTAATTGAAACAGAAGCTGAATTGCTAAACCCTTTACATTAGCTGTGTGGTGCTTTAAAGGGAGAATCACAATAAATTTTGTCACTGAAAAATGTTTGTTTCCAAAAAGTTCAGCATGCTCATTTTATACAAGGGCTCCTGATCAGACACAACTATCTCTTCCTTTCAACAAAACCAATCAGGACTCATACTGTTCCTTGCAGGGTAATGGGTGAGGAACAGCGTGATTCGGTGCCCAGACACTGCCAGTACAAGAGCACACAAGCCCACCCTCACTCTGACAAAGATGACTTATTGCAGCTTCAAAACTGAAACTATCCCTGGAGATCTCCTCTGTTTGCACTACAATCCTTCCCTTATTTCTCCATCCCTCTCCCTCCAAGTCATCCCTGTGCCTCCTGCTCCCCCTTACACATACACCCACTGCTTGCTTTTCTATCTGAAGGTCACTTCAAGACAGCTGAATGCAGCATGTGGTATCACTGCGCTCGACCGCTGAAGCCAGCTCCCATGAGACAAAAGGAAACTTGGCAAAATTTGGGAAATTTCTGTTTTGAAAAGCGCGTATGTTCATTCAGAAGTCATGGATTCTGTTCAACTTAATTTTAACAGCTACAAGGGAAAATAATGAACAATGGTTGTTTTGCTGGTGGTGCTGCTGATGGTTTTTTTTTCATTTTACATAACAAAGTTGGCTTCTGGTACATGTAATTATTTCTATCTCCAGCCTGCCCGGTACAAGGTGATGCAGCTAAACAAGAGGTTGTGATTACTTGCAGATGGTTTCCAAACTAAACTGCAATGCTAAACGAAGCTAACTTACCAAAATGGAAATTACTAAAGCTGCTTGGAACCCCCGCAGAATGCTGGAGGCATCTTAAGGTTACGGCACAGAGCTTTGTATAGAGGGCCAGTGCCTCCGTGGAGTTGAGAGCCTCCTGGGAGATGCCAGGGGAGCCGAAGGAAGCCCAGTGGCTCACAGACCTTATAAACACACATGCTGCACCTGGGGCCAAGTATTTATTTTTGCCAGGTTGTGTCAGAAATAGCTGTACCAGAGGGACATGCAAGGTCTTACATGGAGCTCCAACATATGCTATAAACAATTTGAGAGAAGACTCCTCTATTTTTTGAAGTTCACTTGAAAGAAACACACACGGAGCTGGGATGCTTTTAATCAAGATTCAGTGTTCACATTTGAGTTTTCTTTTTGCCAGTATATCAGCTGTCATTTCTACCTAAAAGTTTCTGAAAATTGTTTAGCAGAATTTGAGGACTAGAAGATGGGTGTTGAAGGCATCTCTGCAGCCCGGGATGGGGCTGGGGTCTAATCCAGTCCTTTCTGGCAGTAGCAGGCCCTCATGCAGCTGAGAGCGGATCTGGAACCAGCCAGCTCTTCAGTTCAGACATGTAGGTAGCCTCATCAGACAGCAGAAAACGAATTTTACTACTATGCAAGGTTTGACAAGGCATCTTTAGAGAATAAGGAGCTTTCCTCTAAATCCTTACCTGAGCACGTTCCCTTAATAGCAGCCTTTGAAGTGAAGAACAACCACCTAAACCTCTGTAGCAACTCCCATCCTATGGTGCAAGGCACCCATCTGCTAGATGTCCTGCTAGGACAAAAACCTAAGCACTGCAAAATTCTGTCTCAGTCACCTCTTGGTGTCCCATCTCCCCTTCTGTGATATGAAAGTTCAAGCTGTTCTCTCTCTCACCAGAGCATGGTGGGTTTATATACATTAACTGTAAGAAACACAGACATGATAACAGGGATTGGGAAACCCCAAGCAATTTCTACATCTTCACTGCTGCTATGGACTTTAAGGTGAATGTAAATTCCCTGTTTATTAAATCTAGATATATTATGTATAATACTACCTTGGTATTTTTCCCTTACATAAATCCCCCAGTGTATGTATGACTAGCAATGTTAATTATAACGAGAATGGTTTTAGAGCAAGAAGAAATTACCTGACAATGCTGAAAATGGGAATGCTCTGTGTGCTATAAAACTTGGGAACTGCACTTCAGGGTGTGAATATTTCCATAAGAAAGCAATTACATTGATGAAAGCTGACTAGTAAAATAGCCTGAATAATTTGTGTATGTGTGGGGAAGGGAGTTCAGAGATAGCTGACAGGAACAGGAATGGACATTATTATAGGAAGCAATTAGAAAACATTTATGTATTTTTTTTTTAAAGAAAAAGTATTTGCTATAACAAAAAAATAACAAAAAGACTGGTGGACAAGACATGGCACAGTGTGATACACTTTCTCTTCCCTAACTCTCTTAAGATTTGGCAATGTTAGAATGCCAGCATATTTCATGACTTGAAAAATAAAAAAAAAATGATTTTGTCATCGCTATTCCTCCCAAGAGACACATACCGCTTGCTCCTTCACTAGATACCAGCATACTTCAACTCTATTCCGCTCATGCAGCTAATAGCAAGGACTGGTACACACAATCCCCATGCAGTGTGTTAAAGGCAGAAGACAAAGTTGCAGAAAAAATAAAACCCAGCTTTTTAACAACACAGCTTACATAGGAATTGGCTTTGCATTGCAGAAAGGGGTTTGGGGATAAAATCCTTGTGCCGCTCATTTCTGTTAGAATCATAGTAGGTTATTTAATGAATAATGCTGAAAACTACACGTTCATTGTTAGGTTCCTGAAGAAATGCACCACCGAGATGGATGGCAGCATTTGACATCCCCTGAGGTATTTTTCGCAGGGTTCTGCAGACCTGGGCATGGGGGATTTTACCAGCTACAGTGTGTTCACAGGGGAGATGTCTTGTTTAGAAATCTGAGATGGAATTTTATTTCAGCTACATTTTTCTTAAATGATGAAAGACTGGTGGTTGTTTGTCTGGGGTGTTTTTTGCATGCGAGAACTGCATCATGTTTCATGTCCCCAGAATATCAGGGTACCTGTTTAACTGCGGCAAAAAGAAATGTACCTCCAAAACACTCAAGACAAAAATCCTGAGCATCCAGCATCTGGGCCCCAAGGGCACCCACAGGCCTGGCTGTCCCTGCCTGCCCCTGGTCTTCGCCCACCTGCCCACAGCCCATGTCAGCCCCCCACAGCCATCAGCCCCTGGCCCAGTGACACCACAGCAGGGCCGGTCTCCAGCTCCCCATAGCAGACCCACGTCCTGGCCCATCCCCAGGGAGATGCCCGGTACCTGGGGCTGCCCCGGTGCCCCCAGTGCCGCCCTCAGTTCAGAAGAAAACCGAACATGTCCAGATAATGAGAGGGAAAAACAGTTACCATAGTGTATGTTAAGCCCGTAAGCAAAGGACCGCAAGGGATGTTTGATCCCTGATTGATTTATAAATTGTTTTGCTGGCAGCAGCCGCAGAGACCCTTTCTGTGCAAACCTCGCCAGGCTAGGCACGAGGTCCTCCCTCAGGCACCGAGCCCGGCATTAGTTCGGGCCCCACATGCCCTTCCCTGGAGCCAGGACGCTGGGGCACCGGCAAAAACCGGGCACAAGGCAGCTGTGGCAGCCGCCACGGCCCCGGCAAGCCCAGGGAGGGAAGCCCCACACACTCAGCCTGCTTGTTGAGATGTTTCTTTCCAGTTAACACGGCAGCTGCTGAGCAGCAACACTGGGACTGTGCTTTGCCAATAGCTTTTGCCCGTGTGTTTATGCCCTCTGTACGTCAAGAGGATAGTTTATATACAATGATATAAACGGGCAGAGCATCCCCAAACAGACAGATGCGCATTAACTGTCCACCACCACAGCTACAAGCCCTGCATAAACAGACACTCTTATTCCTTTTCAGCAGGACTGACTGATGGAAATGGCCCCGTCCCCACCAGCTACCGTGAAACAGGGGAGGGGAGAGCCTGCCTGTGTTCCAGGACCCCCTGCCCCTGCCTGCGCATCGGTTTGTGCCCGGCACCCCAGCCAAGGATCTCTGTAGACACACGCTTTTTCCAACAGATGGGATCCACAAAGGAGTGCCGGCAGCCCAGTGACAACCAACCGTGGACAAAAATTAAGGCAAATCCCTGAAGCAGAGAGTTTTCAGGAGGAATCCCTATTTGTCCAGACCTTTTTTTTTTTTATCGCCCCAACACAGAAGCAGCTACAAGAAGATAGGAGCATTTTTTTGCAGTTGCCAAGGTGAAAGAAGAGGAAGTAGCTAAGATGTGGTTTTAGGTATTCGCTTTGTTGAAAAATAATTTTCTTCTGTCAGGGGCTCCGTTGTGACACAAATCCCCTGGCTTAAAAATTTCCCAAAAGGGCTCTGTGGAAGGAAAAAATGCATGAAACCCCTCTACCCCTCAACAGATGTTTGAAAGGCTTTTTTGGAAGAGAGTCACTCCAAAAGAAGAAACACATTTGACCTACAGACTGAGCACTTGGGGTTCTGCTTTGCCATCTTTTACTTGCTTCTGAGCACTCGATGCTTCAGCTGAGGCAGGTCCAGGTCTCCTGTTACTCCTGTGCAATGCCAAGGGCATTACCGGGAAGCCAAAAAGAGTGGCCCAACCCTTGGTGAAGGGCTGGCAGGACACAGCAGAAGGTACATGTCTGCTCTGCAGTGCTCTTGTGCCCTCTGGCATGGTGGGTGAACCGCGTGCCAGTCCAGCCCCACAGAGTAATTCAGAGTATTATAAAATGTGAGCTGGAGAACCGCTGGCCCAGAACAGAAGAGAGACACTACCAGTACATGGCAAGGGTGAACATTTCAGCTGGAGCATTCCTTTTCTCAGCAGAGGGAGAACTGCTCGTACAGGCTCCCTGCTCCCCAAAAAACTCTCCAGGAGGGCCAGGTCCACTTTCTCATCACTAACACATAAGCTTAGGGCTATTTTATCTTTAATGAGTAATAGGGTTACATCTTAGTACACTATTTACAACTCACATGCATTTGTAGTTGTGCATACATTTTTACCTCATACCTGTTAGCCCTTTATCACACTATATTGACTGAGGAATATCTTTACTCCTCAGCACTGGCTTAACCAATCACATTTTTAACCATAAGCTTTATATCAAGGCCTTATTCTGCCTCAATGGCAAAACATTCTCTTCTGACTGCAGGTTTTTCATAACTACCTACATTTAAACTGCTACACTACAGGCCTATCCTCTGGATCCAACATCCCATTCACACCTAAAGCATTTGGAATTACTAACCCATGTGCTGTTGTAAGCATTGCTGTCTTTATAACATTGCCACGACATTCTACCAAACAGAATGGAAACTGAAGCACAGTTGGAAAAGTTGACCTTTCTGCTATATCAAAAGACAAAATTTAATGGAATGATATCTGGACAATGAGTTTAGACTATCTTCTTGCAGGATGTTACTAGTCTAACTAAAGTTGGTTGAAAAGAAAAAGAAAAAAAAAGAAACCTTTCTATATTCTTTTTCAATCATGTGTTCAAACTAAGATTTTTTTTTTTTTGATCAACAGTAAGGTATCTGTACATATGAATTGACCATATGCATAATTCATACTCTGAACCTCTCACAGTTCTAGAGACCTGATCCACATAAGAAAGTTGCAGTGATTTAACCAAAGAATGGTTTTTAAATTGACTCTATGGACAAAGTAATACGCATAGTCATTTGCATTCCTTTGATTTATCAAATAAACATATTTCAGCTAAGAGAAATAAATCGTTTGACATCATGTCTGGAAAATACTTAATCAAAATGGCTTTTTAAAAGTCCAAGTAAAATGGGTGCAACTTCTGTTTGTAGATTAGTTTCTATGCATTAGACTCCCCCTTCCTGTGCATGCAGCTTAGCTGGTTTTCATATGAAGAATGTGGTTGTACATTTTAAAAATTAGCAATCTCTATTTAGTTTTTTTAATCCATGTATTTTAAAGTGCTTTAAAAAAGATAAGTAGTTATCATGTGGTTAAAAATTCACAGGAAAATTCAAATGAATCAGGGACAATAATGCATCAAAAGCCAGTGACACTCGGTGCTTTTCAAAATATTACTCAAGGAAAAATCAGGGATAGGGAGATGAAGTAGAATTACCCAAAGTAACATGGTAGGCTGACAGCAGAGCCTGGAACTGAAATCAAATGTTCCAATTCCCAGTCCAATGCACATGTTTACTAGATGTTATTTCTACCTCATCAAGGTTAACTAAAAGCACTGACTGAAGAGTTAAAACTAATCAAAAAGTAAAGCAAATAAACAAACAAAAAACCTTCCCAATTCTAATTCAAGAGGCTGCTCAGAAAGCCTTTGTGTGAGTGAGAACATGTCCCTTTCTATTCCAGAAGCTGCTTTATCTTCAAAACAATAACTGCCAGATTTGATTTCAGTTACTGTCTTGAAAATGCAGAATTCCTCCACCAAACTTAGTGGCATTAAACCACATACACCTAGACACAAGATCAACAGTTAGGCAGAGAGGTTTCACATGGTATACACCATATCTACAGTATGGGCAACACATGGAGCACAGACAGACTTGCCAAAACTCAGCATATTTCCAAAACTAATAGAAAAAGAAAGAGGATTTTACATGGCTGGGAAAGAATCCTCAAATGAAAAAAAAAAAAAAAAGCCACTTTTTTAAGCTGCAGAAGTGTACTGAAGGTGAGTTATATTTTATTTAATTAAAATATATTTTAAAAACATACTGTGTAAAAGAATTAGGATTCTCAATAATTTATTATTTACATTAGCAAATTCCGTTTGACTGTTATTCTGTAGATAGAAATGAAAAGTCTGCAGAAGGGAGTTGTATCAACTTCTTCAGGACCAAGCAAGCCCCTTTACCAAGAAACAAGTCCAAAATGCATTCCTTCCCATTTCGATCCCTTCAAATTCATGTTTGCAAACAGATCGCAAAAAGCTCAATGCAAGGTCACATTGGCTAGTGTTGAGCACTCTGCAAGAGAGAGAGCCCGAGGAGATTTTAATGTTGCACTTCTCAGTGGTCAAGAGGCTGCATGGTCCAATCCCACTCTTGCTCCCACTATCCTACCTCCACCGAAATCCATGGCATTTCATGACAACGAGGCCTGCACCTGGCCCTGCAGGCAGATCTTGGAAAGCTAGACAGACTCCTTGAGCCAGGCTGGCAGTAGAGAGAGTGTTTTTCCTACCACTGTAGACACACTGTAGCTTATCATTCTTTTTCAGTCCAAACAGAACATAAATCTCATTGTCTTCCTCCCCATCCTCTGGAGAGAAATATGCATAGGGAATTATCTCTCTGATGTAAACAACTGTAAGCACCATTCACATTTGCTGGTCCACGTGAAAAAAAAATCATATCCAAGTCCCTGCCATAGCCTTGACCCTTCTTAGCAGGGCAGCTCAGCTTTCCCGCGAGCTTTCCAGATCTCTGAAATCACATGGGTACCCAAACATCATGCACAATCCGTTGCAATGCCAGCCGCTGTCTGCTTTACTATTACAGGAAAGAGTAGTCGCCTCTTCAGTGATTATGTGAAAACTCATGATTAAAAGAAGTAAAGCCGTCAGCTCATGTGTTTTGTTTCCTGGAGGCACTCAGTGGTATTTCTGACATCTCGTGTAAGGCACCAGTCATCCGGTAGCTGAGCAAAAAGTGACTCACAAGACCTCCATTAAGCAACTGCAGAGGGAACCGACAAAATTCAGCTGGTTTGCTCACCTTCTCACTTACATGGCATAAAAAGTGTGGTCACACCATCTGGGGAAGTTTCTGGTGGTATCCTAAAAGAGGAAGCCTCAGCTTGCACTGCAAGCCAAAGAGCATGGGCTACAGCACAAGTTTCCGATGGCTGCGTCAGAGTGGCAATTCCCACAGACATAGCAGAGATTTCCTTGAGCCCCAAGAGGCCTCTGCTGCCTTGCTTTCACAGAAAATGAATTTGTTGTCAACAGCAAAGCAGTCACCTCCTTACAAGATGTCTCCATAACACCCAGCGGAAGGCCAGACTACAAAACCAGCTTTGTGGTATACTTGCTGCAACTTCTCTGCTGTTGGTCTTGCCCACACAGCCTTATTCACAGAGATGCAACGCCGGAGATAGCAGAGCCTATGGACGAAGAGGTCGGCTGGATGCTGGCCGACTGCATCACTGAGCAGCCTCAGTCCAGAATATCAGTCTCAAATGGGACCAGGTGGTAGTATGTCAAATTGGTGACATAAGCTGTTGGATCATCACTGTCTTCTAGCTCTGAGGTAAAGTCACTAACACTTTCGAACCTAAGGAGAAATAAAAAAACAAAAAACACCAAAAAGCATTAAGTCATTAATGTCATTAATGTTCATTTAGGAAATCAAAGTCAAAGGAATTGGAAGAAAAGTACTGAGGAAGAGAAAGAAGGCTAGGATATCTAAAGACTGACCCCTGTAAATTTTGAGAAAAGATGTGAGGGGATTACTTGGAAAAAGGGCTGCAGGCAAGAATGCTTCCACTAGTACTGCAAGTTAAATTTCTGAGTAAATGTAATATGTGGACTTGCTTCACACCAGAGCAGTGTTGCATTAGAACCGTTTCTAATGCTGGTTTGCAGCTTAGCTTTGTGAAGCTCAGTTTGCAAGACAAAGATCTAGAGTCCCAACTCTTTTTCCAAAGTGTCAGTACCTCTCTCCCTCTCTTGGCAGCCTGAAATTTGAATTCATACTAGAAGTTGTCAAGGAATGTCCATGCAGATCAACTATGAATCATGAAGCTATAGTTTCTCTGACATCAGCCTATGTATCATTATGCTAGCATAACCTACTGGAGACACCAGCAATGGCATCTACTGTCACTTTCATAAACCAAGATTCAACGCTTCCTAGACAGAGTTGAGAGTAAATGGAAACCGTTGCTCTCCATGTCCTTAAATAAACAGAAAGCCTGTTTCTTTATAACCAATGGAAATGAATGGGCTGAAGATTCTGCTTTCAGTACACCTGGATGGCTATTCCCTTTTAGAACTGCTAAAACACAGCTGTGCAGCATACTAGGAGAGCAAGTTCTCATTTCTTTAGATAGCAGTCATCAGTAAAAGGGACTTTCATGACTCCTCTCCAGTATGACAGTGTCTCTTCACAGCACTTGTCATTATAATACCTGAACTTCATATCTCAAGACACCTGGCTACCACACTGCATTTAAGATGAGCTGGATGAAAAACATTTTTTTTGGTTTTTTTTTTTCAGGCCCCAGGCCTCCCCTCCTACTAACAAATGAATGATTTGGTGGGACACAGCCTTTCTTGTCAGGCAGTTCTGGATACCTCTACAAAGAGATTTTTATGAGTCTAGTAGAGCTTTCATTGGGGTATGGAAAATCTTCACAGAAAGTACTCAGAGCTGATCCCATCCACACGTCCTCCTCCCCACACCCATGTGTATATGAATAAACCACAGGCCAATGAGAACCATCGTGAGTGCAAGCAAATCATCGTTACCGCTGACTTTCAAAGCTGCTAGTGAGGAAGGAAGGAAGCAGCAAGTGAGCTCTGGAAGAGTGAATCCTGCAGCTGAGGTCCACATCCTTCCATTTTGTTCTCACAGCATGTGGCAACAACACGAAATGCCTCAGTTCCTACACAAAAGTGGAAAGGAAACTGCCTTTGTTTCCCGTCTGAACTTGGACTCTCACCCTTTCACTTCACAGGTACCTTCTCCGGGTTTGCCTTTTGTATGAGGCCAAACGTCCAACAGAAATAGAAAACAATGACTACAGTGTCCTTTCTCTGGAGTCCTCCCACGGCACAAGATTTAGGTTTTGACAAGAAGAGAATATCTGAATATAAAGAGATTCCTAAATTTAGTTTCATTTGTTTTGGTATTTTCCTTCCCACTTCTAACTCCTGTGTTACAACCTGAGCTTTTGCAAGAACTACCTGCTGTCTCACGCCTACTCTCAACGAGAAGGCATCAACTTGTTAAAATCTACACTTTCTTCAGTTACACATATTCTTGTTCCAAGGAGGCTTGAATTTCTGCTGTAAGAAAACATTTTACTTCTTTCCAGACAGCCTAGCAGTTAAAGGCAGTCACTGCAGGCCAAGGATTAAATCTCATTTCAGTTCAAGCAAGGGACTTGAAGAACTATCAAGTTTCTTTTTCTCACACTGTTTCTTTAAAATTTTGAAAGAACTTGCATTAATTCTGATAGAGTGAGAAAAAAATGAAATAGAAACTGAAAAATTGCACAAGATGGAAAAAGAAATCCTAGCTCTTGACTATAGGATGCGTCTTTATCAGCTTTTTAGGCTGGCATAGTTCAGCTCTCTGAATAGCAGATAAACAGATGAAGCTAGAAAATAATTTGGTTTAAAACTGCATCTCACCTACACATGAACTACTTAGACTCCTTTAGTTAAGTGAGGCAACTGCAGACATCCCTCTAACCTCACCCTAGAGAGCCCTAAGAGTCAGGTATTTCAGAGTACCTGAATAAGCGTGGTAGGGTAAACAAGCAGATAAATCTCCCACTCCCATCTCTCCCTAAAACTTTCTTTAGAAGCATCACAGATTATTGGATAGCATGGTCTATACATCCTGCAACGTATGGACACAGCTCTGTCTTTTCCACACTCCTACCTGGTCCTTCTCACCTCTTTTTTAACTGAGGACCACAACATTTTTTGAGCAGAAACTCATGGGTTTTCTCCTGCAGTGCTGTTGCTATGCTCTTTACTTACAATGAAACAGAAATGAGACTGAACTTTGAATGTTTATTACCCTCATTCCTCTACTCCCTCCAGGCTGTTTGCTTGCCTGCATGTGTGGGAACATGTGCAGAAGGGAGTTGACTTGGTATCTTGCAAACACTTCGCAGATCACATTGTGCTGTCTTACAGACTGCTAGTGATCCAGAAACAACAGATTATGAAATACCAGTGGGACAGACAGAATGAAGCAGAAGAGGAGTCAAGAAGGCTATTCAGATTCTGCTCTCCTTCTCTTGTCAATTGTATAAAACTAGATTTTTACAACTGGAAGGCCCCACAGATTTTGTGGTTCTTCAGCCTCACTGATAGGGTACTACAAGCAGTATGTGAGGTACAAAGCAGTGGCATTCACATGCTGTGGTTACACAGAAAGCTTTCCTTGCCACTAAAAAGGAAGTATGGGCACAGAAGTCTGCAAGGCACTGCTCTAGAGTGCTCATACGAAACCAAACCCAATAAACCAGGACTGTTTACCACAGCTAGCAGCTGTACAGGACACCCAACAGTCAAAATGCTTTTGTGCTGTTACCAACAGGTCTTTTTTCCAAAATAAATGCTGCAAACTACTATGGACATGCAGATTCCTAAATGCCCAAACTGCCGCCCTTGTTATTTTTCCCTCAAAGTACCTTGACAGACACACCATCCTTCACGAGGGCCTACTTCTTGTGCTGTAAGACAACCTCCTTTATCATTTTAACCTCTGTTAACCCATTAGAGTTTCTGCTCACATTCGCCAGAAGAAGAGGGAAACAAGGTACATAGAAGCTGATGCCTTGGACAGGCATACTCTTCGCTAGGTAAAAAACTGTCTGGATGGCTGGGCCCAAAGAGTGGTGGCGAATGGAGTTAAATCCAGTTGGTGACCAGTCACAAGTGGTGTTCCCTGGGGCTCAGTATGGGGGCCAGTTCTGTTTAATATCTTTATCAATGATCTGGATGAGATCAAGTGCACCTTCAGCAAGTTTGTGGATGACACCAAGTTGGGAGGGAGGGTTGATCTGCTGGAGGGTAGGAAGGCTCTATAGAGGGATCTGGACAGGCTGGATCGATGGGCTGAGGCCAATTGTATGAGGTTCAACAAGGTCAAGTGCTGGGTCCTGCACTTGGGTCACAGCAACCCCATGCAACGCTACAGGCTTGGGGAAGAGTGGCTGGAAAGCTGCCTGGTGGAAAAAGACCTGGGGGTGCTGGTCAACTGCCAGCTGAATATGAGACAGTTTAGATTGGATATTAGGAAAAATTTCTTCATGGAAAAGGTGCCAAGCACTAGAACAGGCTGCCCGGAAAAGTGATTAAGTCACCATCCCTGGCGGTATTTAAAAGATGTCTAGATGTGGTGCTCAGGGACATAGTTTAGTGGTGGACTTGGCAGTGTTAGGTTTACTCAGTTAGGTCGGACTTGATGATCTTAGAGGTCTTTTCCAACCTAAATGATTCTATGATGCTTCTCATTAACTCACAGGAGTAACCCCAGTGTAAACATGGCGTGAGGCAACAGCCCAGCTCCTCTCATCACCTTATGTACAAGCAGTACCTGAACAGATCTCCTCCCATCTAAGACTAAAAAGCACAGGGGAAGCATTTTCTTTTCCTCTCAAGAGTAGGATTTTGTTTTCCTGGAAAAATGCTGTATCTAATTTTACCATCTCTGTGCTGCTTTTGCATCACTACCTGTAGAGAGTCTCTCCCATGGACCACAAGATGCTTGTGACAATGGTAGCACTGTCCAGAAAACGCACAACTAGTACTGGAGTGAATTTGCCAAAAAGGCAGCAGGTCCAATGCCACAGCTTCTGCTGCTGGCCTAAAAGACTAAAGTGCAAACAGTCCTGGCAGGGGAAGGCACCTCTGTAATAAAACCAAAGCATAAGCTAGAATGCATTTATTTACCATCTTTCCTTTCAAAAGGACTGCAGAGTATTCCAAGAACCATGTATAAAAGGACTATTTATGCCACATGGATGCTGAGGACACTGGGTTCACCACATTTTGCAATAGTATGGTGTACTGCCAGCTCGAATTAGAGAGAAAATGAAGGAAGCAGAAAGCAAATACTTCAGAGTAAGCAACTCCAACTTGCAAAAATGCTATAGTTTCTTTTGCAACAAGTATGAGTCTTTTCAGCTGTTGGACCACTGGGTAGGTAGCACTGCAGGCTACAACAGCTAACCAGTGCAGTGGGACCTTGGGGAATGAATGCTACCTGCTGAAGCTCCAAGTGCTTCTATCCAAAAAATACAAGTTTTCTTCACAAAATGTCTGATTCAATTACATCAGCAGCCAAAATCCAGAAGTCATACAGAGTTTAGTGTTGGTGAAAGGAAAAAAGTTCCCATCTGAGGATATACAAGTCCACAAGGAATTAACTCTGATTTCAGAATAGAAAAGACCAATCCCATTAATCCAATTTTACAGAGACCAAAAAGGAACTGCATAGCATTTTGAAAGATTTTAAAGCATCCTTTCTGGGCTACTAACCTACATTTAAAGCAAAAGTATAGAAATGCTTTTAAAAAAAGATCAATTTTTACAAAACAGCTGTGCTACACAAGTGCCATTATCTCCTAGCTGTTACCTCTCAGCTATAAAATACAGCCACAGGATGGGCAAATTTAGGGTACCATGTAAAACAGACATTTGAAATTTATTAACTTCTTGACTCTTCGTTTAACTTTCTTCATGGAAGTTAAAATACAAATGCACAGCAGGCTGTTATCCTAGATTTATTTCTTCCACCACAGTTTCTGGGAAACCATGCCTACCATACAGTTTTTATCATATTTGTATTTTCTGGCCTTAACAGTCTCTGACTTCAATGGGATGACAGTTAGATGGTGGCAGTTTCTGATCCCAGACCAGTAAGTTTTGCTTGGGCTCCAGTACATTTTTAAAATTGAAGTTAGATTTTAATATTTTTTTTTATCAGTTTTTTTCAAATTATCAATAATGCAGGAAAAGGCTTTTTTAGTAATTTGCTCCTATTGATTTGTCACTCTCAGTACTAAAGAGTGATCTACTATGAACTATGACAACTTTAATTTCCAGACATTGGCCTTACAGAATCACCTCCAGTGTGTTGCTTCAGTCTCATTAATACAAGCTTACAAGCTTAAATGCTGTTAGCAAGGTCAAGGTTCAAAACACTAAGCGGTAAGTTAATAGAAATTAGCCTGGAGCCAGAGATACACTCCAGCCCCTGACAAAATCTTGTCAAGCTCTAAACCTTTCCACAGACTGGCAATAACCACATTTCAAATGTGGGAAGACAGAGTACTGCATTCAAAGATAAAGTCTCCATAATGCTTTTAGTATTCTGTTTCCATCATTTTGACTGCTCTAATGAAAAACTGGGTCAATGTTTCTCATTAAAAACATTTAAGTGCTTCACTACCTGAAGCTCATTGAAATATCAATCACTTGCCATGACAGAAATCTGTAGGAGCAGATTTCCATCAACACCCATCTGTCAATACAGTCGCTGACTTAAGACATACGTGAAAGGCCTCCTGGTTACAGGTCTCTGACCCCAGAATACCTACATGCATTAGGAGGCAGAATTTACAAATTAGACTAGCCTAAATTCCCTCTCCCCTAATGAAATGCACGTGCTTCACCAAGACCCAGCATGCCACAGCACCTAAGCAGCTGCTGAGCTTCCTTCGATTACGTTCAGGGGTGTGTTCCCCTCCGAGGGTGGTGTTTTGCTTCTGAAATAAAACATACCATTTATAGTAGGATATTCCATTTGTAAGGATGTTTGAGTTTCCAAATTTGGGCTCAAACCAGCTCTCATCACAGTCATGAGAGAAAGAAGAAACTCTTCTATTCTCACCTGGCAGGACCCCCATGACAACCACAGCTTTTTTTCTTCCACAGAGCACTAAGCTCCTTGGGGTCAATCATTCTCACCGACAGCCATTTTATCCATTTTAATAGGAAGAGCTGTGAAGCATTAGCAATCAGGCCCAGTAATCCTTAACAAGTCAGAATGACAGCTGTAATAGTCTTGCTCCTAGACAGAGGATAACATTTTGCTAGGGGGGGCAGGAAAGCTACAGTTTATCCAAAGCTGACAGCATTACTCATTCACACATGCCACTTACAAGTGTTCTGCTGAATCTACGTCCAGGTGCTTCTCTTTTCCATTGGGTATACTGTGGTCAATGACTATTGTTTCAGTGTTGGCTAAACAAAATCCATTTGATCGCATGATTTCTGTTGGGAGAAGAAAGAAAACAAGATGAAAATCCAAAAAAAGCTGGAAAACCACTGCATATCATATGTAATTGACACGGTTATGAACTGAGATGTGTGCGTGACATTGAAAATCTGCACATGAAAGCACGAATGAAGAGTTGGCTTCATAGCTTCTTACATCTGCAAACTGCCAGTGCTTAAGCAGTTTTATTCATATAATCAATTCATGACACAGAGCATTTGAAGCAAGGCCCACTTTTCAGCCCTGTTACTGCCAGTGGCAAAATTCCCATCACCCTTAGCAGAATGGCAGCCCATCCATATATTGCAACCTACCACTACTAAAACATAATTGTATTTTTCCTAGACAGTCCCAGGCTTAAGCCAGTTAAGCAAAAATCAAAAAGACAGGAAAAAGAAAATTAAGAGTGAGCTTCCAAGTTAATTCAACCACCATCTTTAAGTCATGTAAAGCAATACCATCTTCTACACTGCCTTCAACTCTGCTTATTTGTTTCTCACTGTGTAAGAAGCCTCCAATCCATAACAGCTAAAATTTACACCCAATTCCACTGACTTACTACCATAGGGAGAATTTATAATTAAAGAATAGTATTTGATGTGCTACTTGGAAAGGCAAACTAGGCAAGTCACAAGGATTTCTTTCAGTCACACAATCTTAGATGAAGCTAGGGCCACCACAAAATGAACATACATCTCTGTATAAATCTGCATTGACTTAAGTGGGATGACTCATGATATGCCTCTAGGTACGAGGACCCTGTGTTACAGCCTTGCATTATCAGCACAAGCAAAAGGAAATTAGTCTGTGGCAGAAAATATGGTAGGCACAAAACATACATACAGGGAATCCTCAAACAAATTTCAACTATACATACAGTTCAAGTAATGAGCAGGAGATGAGACAGGAGAAAGAAGGGAGGTAATTTTTTAAAGTGTACGTTTACAAGTTCCTACATTAAGGTAAAGCCAGAACTCACTTCCGTATTTTTCTTGAGAAAGTCATCTTTGACTTTCAGTCTATATTTTACTGCGACTCACTTTAGCAGAATATATTTGTGAGTGGTAAAAACACTGAATTCCAGCAGAATCACACTTCAGTCGTGACTCATCTTGAACCAACATTGTACTGCAGAATCAGATTTATACCATAAATTCAAATTCAGCTTTCACCTAAGAGGGCGGCCCTTTCCCGCTTCCACATCACCTTCCACTCTGAACAGGACCATGTGGGGACAGTTTGTTTTTTCAGAGAATAGAAAACATTTTTCCTTACTTTTCTAACTCTGCAAGCCATGTAGAAAGCTGCACTACGACTAACATGAATGCCACAGTGTTTTCCTAGTGTCCTTGACATGAGCTAAGAGTTACAGCGTTTCATTGCTGTGTGAACTGCTTTAGACGTTAACACTTACTGCCATCTACTGACAATGCTGCCAGACACTGAAACCATTGCCAGTGTGCAACATTCAGATGAGGAAAACGCCAATTACCATCAAATTTCCACCTATGTTCTTGAATTCTTTGCTGCAATCACTTAAATGATAAAAACTAATTACCACAAGATGCTTTTGGATAGCTGCATAGGTAGGAAAATCTTCCTCCAATTAATTAGGTATGACTCGTCTCTACCAAAATTAATTTAGAATTAAAACAAAACATGTTATTATTCAGCTAATGTGGTTTCCACAGCTCCTCTACGTGGAGGCTGGCAGGAGGGTTCCCTTTGCTGCTAGCCTCTGTCCATCAGCGAGGCACCCTCACTCCGAATTTACATTCATCTTGCCCATCTCTTTGTTGTACCCACTGTGTGACATATTCAGTCATGCACACACAGGGAACATGTGCCCTAAGGGGGCACAAACTCTCACAAAAATTATACAAAACCCTTCCAAACAGCAAAAAGTCCCAAGCCAGAGCAACACTGCAGTTTCTAAACAGTGCAATTCCGAAGACATTTATTCTTGATATTTGCCTGTTGGAAAAAGAACAAGGTATCACTGACAGCAGCCACACTTTGAAAAATTTTACAGCATATAGTTTGAGGATCCTTCATTTCATAATGGACCCACTTCGCAGGAATTTTACCTGAGGTTTCCACATTGACTCAAGACACCATCCAAACCTCCCTAGCCACAGATGGGGTGTGAGACACACACGTTGACTCCCATCTCTTGCCCCCAGGAAGCCAGACCTGCATCACCCTCCTTTGCAGTGTGGCCCCGGGGACTCCTCACAGTCCCTGTGCTGCACCGCAGCCTGGGCTCGGGGGCCCTACAAGAAGGCACCAGACCAGATGGGCTGGCAAGACCACGCTTCTCACCGAGGCTCCGCGTTACATGGTACACTTCTGAAGAGTTACTGGTGGGCTCGTAAACCATCTACCATTTAATTAAAAGAATATTTATTTAACAGAGGACTAGTTCGCTTAGAACCAGAGCTCAGGATCTATTACAAAAAATGTACCCTGTGTATAAGATCAATCCATAAGACACACTGTTTACACTTTTAGCATATTGACATGCTGACTAGCCATTAACCGATACACTGTTAGTACCTCAGAAAACTGGTACCAGTTTCATGCTAAACACTTTATGTACCTTGGAGGACTATGTAGTATTTCACTTTTATTTCACTCTCTGAAATAAACTCTTCTGGCAACACAAAAACAGCAGTTCCCATTAGGCTCACACAAGCTATTTCAGTATAGAAACACAAAGCCAGACACACCAAAAGTCCACAAACCTTTTAACAACGGTCAGTAGCAGGTGCAGAGGGGAAAGGGTGAAAGAATAGGCAAGGATAGAGTAATACTGCTCTCCATTTAGCCACTAGCAATCTGTGGTTTAGAAACCTCCTATGTCTCCACCTGTAACAGGTCTCAATGTACTTTTCCTCCACCTGCTTGTCTAATTCCTTTTTGAAGTCATTTATGCTTTCAGTTCCACCATATCGTATGACAATGAGTTCCGCTCCTTAACTTTGCTCCATATGGAAACAAAACAATATTATAACCTTTCTTTTGTTTGTTTAAAACGTGTTGTCTGTCAACGTTATTGGATAACCTATAGTTCTTGTTTCATGAGAAGTACAGGGTAATTGACCTTCTTCTATTCACAGCTTTGTAGACTTCCATCATATTCCCCAATCTGTCATCTCTTCTCAACGTTAAGTGTCCTTCTTTATTTAACCTTCTTCTCAGAGAAGCTATTCAACAATTTGAATCCTTGTCCTTTATTTGTATCCTTTTAAATTCTATTATATCGTTTCTGAGATGGAGAAACCAGAAGTGCGCACACTGCATTCAAGACGGGGTGGTGCTCCTTTCTTCTCCCCTCCTTTCCTAATAATATCTAATATTCTCACTGCTGGTTTTGCTCACTGCTTGGCACTGAGCTTCCATTTTCACAGAACTGTATCAATAGCCTCAAAATCTCCTTCCTAAGTGGTAATAGCACTTTCATATGTGACGATAGTGAGGACTGTATTTTCCCCACATCCACTTCTTTGCATTTACCAGCCTCCAATTTCAGCTGCCACTTTACTGCCTGAATGCATGTTGCATATTATGTCAAGGCTAATTCTATGTTCTATATTATAAGCAGACTATGGAGAACTATCTGCTGAATTTCTGATGGAGAAAGAATAAGGGCAACAGCAAATAAAGTAATTTTCATTTTGTAATTCTTGTGTCAAATGTAGCAAGCTAACAACTCTTACCTGATATTTTAACTGGACTTTGAAAGCTCGGCTGAATCTTATGGACGTTGTCATTTTTTAGAACTTGGTCCAAAGGAGATCTCTCAAAGAATGTGAGGACGACTTCAGATCTTGAATACTTAAAAAAAGAAACAAGACATCTGTTTTTACCAGTAGTTTGCTTTGTCCCTCTTCTCCCTTTCCACCCCTTCGTAGTACAACAGAAATACTTATTACAAGCAACAGCCTGGAGACGTCATTACATCGTTCTGGCACTCAGCACTTTTCCAAGATACTGAATAAATTGCTGCTTCTTTTAGAGTTTGGCAAAGCCCATCCCTTTCTGATCTGCATGAGAGTGCATGTCACCATCAAGGAGGAGTCAGGCTGGGCTAAATGTGGAACTTGGCTTACTCACCTTCCAGGGCATGCTTATAATAGTCTTCAGAAGCTTTTCCACTTCATTAAGTCTGGCTTCTATATCATGGGCTTCTTTTATTGTGATGAGCCCTAGAAACAAAGTAAACAGATTGTGAGCACAGACAAAAGCACACTTCCATGTGCACACGCACTTCAGCAGCCAGAAGCAGCCACTCAAGAAGATGTGGAATGACCTCAGATATCATGCCTCCCAGAAATGTCTTTTAACTCACACTGATGATAAAGCATGTACCCCAAACTCAGGTGGGTGTAGTTACAAGCAGAGTTGCAAGCCTGACACAAATTCAGCTGTTTATGATCATATTTAGGAGTTGCCAGACAAGCAGAAGTAGAACCACCTACTCCCTCACCCACAGTTTCACTACACAGCATTCCCAGCAGCAATAATCAAACAGCCTGTTTTCTGCTTCCAAGAACCATGATTCATCCTTTTTTCCGTCAATAAAAAGCAAAATAAAAATCAAGAAAACCAAAACCCACAACCCACAGATAAGAGGAAAAGACTAAACATGAGCTAAACAAAAGGCTTTGAGGGCAGTCTTGTATTTCTCCGAATGTAAGCCCCAGTGAGTGGCCCAAGGAAGATTGTTCAGTATCATGTTCTTCAAGTGCAAAACAACCTTTTGGGATTTATTTTATTTTTTTTTAATCACCAAATTATCACAGTGCTGCAGAAGGGATTAAAATGGAAATTTTGCTGTCTGGTGTCCAGAATGGTGCATTACAATGCTTCTAATTTTGAATTGCTTGGTGTGGGGATCTTCAGCTATAATACCATATTTCGTATGTACAACCTGCAGGACATCTGTAACTTCCCTCTCCTCTGTAAGACTCAGGAAAATATTGCATAGATTATATGTACATACAGGGAATATGAGGACAAGTAAACGCCATATCTTGCATCCTTCTAGCAGCCCTTTTATTTCTGATTTTTGTAACCTACTTTTTCTAACCCAATCATCATTTCACCTCTGCATTTGGGCAGATTTTCCAAGGAACAGAATACATGTATGAAAATGAAATACCTAAGGGACTATTAAATTTAACAAGCTTCACTGGTAAAAAAGAATACAAAAAGCTGGAGGAGAAAAAGAGCCAATAAATCAAAACCATCTAAATAAAAATAAAAACTAAAAATCTGTGAAGCACTCTGTGAGAAACCACTTCAATATACTAAAATTGTAAGTGCTAAACTCTAAGTACATCTCCATCTCCCTATTCAAAAGGCAAACGTACAGAAAAGTTGTGAGACATGCACAGTGTAGGGACAACATCCACAGTTTCAGGCTGTATCAGTCCTTGTTATTTGTTACCGACAAGATATGATCCCATACAAACTTTCCAGACAAAAGTGTGACTTTGAAGCCGTCAGCTCTCCTCCAATTACAGCTCTAAATAAAAGATTGTCTCCAGAGCAACACGGTTTACTTGATGGTTGTCGCACAAAAGTAGCCTGGTTGCATAAGCCTTTCTATTGCTTGACAGTCCCTCATTTTGCCTGTTTTTGTCAGCACCACAACCACCTCACCCTGGTACAGCTCGCTCCCTCGTCTGACAGCGGAGCAGAGCACACCAGCAGGCATATAAGGAAGGCAGCCGTGTATGCTGCTCTGACCGGTGTATACTACAGTCAGGTAGATTTGCATGGAAATTCTCTGAAAGGTTGTAAATGCGAATTAACTCATCTGCATGGGTCCACAGACTGTGTATTAGCTGGGTTGTGCTTGATGTTACAAACCTGAATTGCAGACCAGCACCCTTCATCTTCCTAACTACCGGGTGTGAGCAGGCTTGGGTGGATCTGCTTCACCCCTCCACAAATATGTTCCCCTCCCACATCTGAATGAAGTTCAAACCTTTCAAAAAAAGTATTTTCATCCTCCCTAAAAAAAAGCTGCCAACGGCCCCATGGCCCAGGCACTCACCTATGATGTTAGACACACACTGTCGCCCTGCTGTAGCCCACATCAGAGAAAACAGAGCTACCTACCCTGGTGCCAGCTACCACGGGGTGCCTCCGCTTCTCCTGCTGGTCTTCCTCCAGTCTGCATAAATACTGAGACAGAGTAGAGACTGCCCGACTGCAGCTCCCACCTTGCAGGCAAACCCCTCATCACTGACCCACCCGGGATTCAGTACTCAACTGCTCTCTCTCCAATCTGCCCTCAACCTCGGACCCTTTCCCAAATAGGCATTTACTGTTGAAACTAGTATTTTACCAGGAAGAGGGATACTTTCAGACAAATTAAGATATTCAGACCAGGGGAAAACAAGGAGAAAAAAAAAAGAAAAGGAAAAAAAATACGTCACCAACAACACTGAGCATTCATTCTGTGAGGAAAACCAGCCAAGCAGTTAGGATTTTCTCTCATTAATAATCAGGGAAAGCATCTGCAGCTCCACACAGCCTTTTTATATTTCAGCAAGGGAAGTTGGACAAGGCCGTCAGCCTGTTGCACTGTCAGAGATCACCCAGTGGGAGGTTTTACAGCTTCTTGCATTCACCAGGAATTTCCAGCCCTGGTATATTCCTCCTTGCAGATCTTGGAAAGGCACCAGCCATGCAAACCCACACTCTGACTTGGAAACTGGCACAGATGACTTGTAACATCTGACACGATAAAAACCATTTCTTTCTGAACGTTTTACTAATATCAAAACCAAAAGGCAGACAGCGTAGGAAGGAGAGTAAGTGATACATCTGCCTGGATAGCTTCCTATATTCTTGCTTAATGATTACAGATCCACAGCTTTGGGATGTAAAGCTGCTGACCTTACATGAATTCCCTGTAGAGGGAATTCAGTTTGGCTGGGCTAAAGCCTTCCTTTTCATACGTCTACAGTCCAAATACACAGAAACCACTTGACTGGCTATATATATATACATATATAACCCTGTAATTTCTTCTGCAATAGCCAGAAAGTTTGTAAGGCCCTCATTTATCTTAATTCTACAAGTCTCTGTTTTTAAGAGTTAACAGATGCCCTTGCGGTTTTCAGTTAGTCGTAGCCCATGATCCCACAACCCAAGGGATTGCTCACAACCTGACAGCCACGCTAACCAGAGCAAGGCACTGCCTGCCCAAGGAGCGGGGAGGAGCAGAGGCCCCGGTCCCCCCTTTCGCCCCCTTTCAGCGCTCGCTAACTGGCTGCTGTCATCAACCACAGCACATACGTGCGTGAGGAACACTGTGGTTTAGCGAGGTGAAGTCTCCAGTGGCAACACTGGTTTAAGGTGCTCTCACCTTCCCCTGCAACTCATTTCCTCTCCCACACCGCGACTCAGGGCTGCCTCTGCTTTGCCAGAACAATTATACAAGCAGTGGGGAATACCTCGAACCGCTCTTGTCGAAGGCTTCTCCTCAGGAAACCCCAGCCTTCATAGAAGAAGCAAGAGACTGCAGGCTAGGATGCCCCATTCAAGCTCCTTTCTTAACTAGGCACTAGACTGAGTTTGAGCAGGAATCAGGACTTGTGTAAAGAAGGGTCACAGAACTGCACCCAAGCTTTCCATCTCTATTCTTCACTTTGTGGGGCCTTCTCCCCTGCCTGTCTTTTTCCTGTTCAGAAGCTTTAAAAAGGCAGAGAGAAAGAAAAAAAAACCACAAAACCCCAAAAAAGCCAGAGACTGGTATAGGACCTCCAGACGCTGGGAACGCCTGAACAAACACACGCACATGCCAGCTGACTCTGCAGACAGAGCCCAGCAACTCCACCATTCATTTACCCTGACACAAACGCACCACAAGCTGGATGCATCTGGAGTGCATGGGACTCACTGGCCACGTATGCAGCATCTGTATGGCAGCTACAGCATGTCCTGAGGCTGTTGTCTCTCTGCCCATGGACCATAAATACATTCCTATCTTTCCATCTGGGGCTTTTAGACCCCAAGAACCTTTATTCAGGGAGTTTGCTATAAAATAAAAATAAGACACCAGTAAAGCAACCAGTAGCCTGGAATCAGTCACTTGTTCGATCATGCAACAGAGCTGAGCTTAGAGCTGGGAAATCTCTTAGTGAGGTCATGGTGAAAGGCTGTTCTCATGCCTTTTCCTCTGCCCTGGCCCCGTCTGACTGCTAATGGAAAACATGCGCAAACTCCTCCCAGGAAAACTTTGCTCTCTGTTTTCTTACTCGTACTGCGCTTGGACAATTAACTATCATTTCAAGTGATTTAAATGCTATAAACACCTATGTTTATAGGGCTTGAGGTAAACTGAAGCCCCACTGGCTCCTTTTTTACCACAAACCCTGTTGCCAAATACCACAAACCTCTAAGATTTCTTTACCCTGCGCACAAGGGAGCCCACTCGCTGGGTGACAGGAGGGACGATATGGGCACACCGCCTAACCCTGGGTAGCACTCACCTGTACCAGGGATGTTTGCTTTTAGCCCGGTTCTGCTGTGTGCCCATAGTCAGCGACCTCATTCAGTCCCTTTGACATTTTCTCTGCTCCTTTCCAGACCAAGAGCCCCAGCCTGAGCCCTTAAGACTGGGTGAAAAGGATTCGCCTGCAGTTTGAGACCAAGCGTAAATAGCAACTTTCCGCATAGCAACACGTCTCTGGAAAAACACGGCACGAACAGCACCAGAGGCCTGCGGCATCCTTCCTGCTCGGGGACCCTGGTGCCGGAGCAGCTGCAGGAGGCTGAGAGCGCAGGCCAGCAGCTGCGGACCTGGCACGCTGGCTCACGGCGTGGGAGAGGGGCCCAGAGCTGCAAACGAGGAGGAAACGAGCTCCGCAGAGGAGGGGAACGCACTGGGAGCCAATTCCTGATGTCAACACGCAAGCCCTGGTGGGCCTGTCCTGCTACTGCCATGTAAGCCACCAAATCTGCAGCTGATGACATTTTGACAGCAGCAGATAACGCACTGCACGCTTCCACCTAACGAAGCAGGACAGGAATCGCAGCGTGTCCTCCATGGCTCACAATGAAATCGCAATGCAGTCCTGACGGTCAGTGTCCACAATGAGCACGTTGTCTCAACAATCCTCTAGTGCCTTCCAAGGAGGAGTAAGTTCGTGCCTAGGTCAAGTATGTCTCATATGCCATCTCTCAATGATGACACATAGAATTCTGTTTTTCTGGAGAGGTGTTGCTATGTACAAGTTGCTATGCATACGTGATCTCTAACTGTGGGCAAACCCTATTTCTCCAATCTGAAGGACTCCACTTCAGGCTTGTGGTGAGGAGAGGAACAAAGAACGTCCAAGAGATCTCCTACTTTCTCAAAATCAGTTCAATATGTATAGAAGGCTGAGCAAGAGCAGAAGCCAAGGTGTACTTTCTGAAGATGTGTGCAAGATCAAATTGCAATATGCCTAAATGCTGTGTATTTTAGTATGTACATGAAGATTAAAATACTGCATTGAGCCCTCCTCACCTAATCCTCTCTCCGTCCCCTATGGAAAGACTGCAGAGTAGATATCAAAGTGAAAAAAGGACTAGCAAATAAATCCAGGGAGAAATCTTACTGTGTTCTGCTAACCTACAGTGCAAGAAAGATTGAAGGCCTATAGATTCAGATCTTGAGCCCATCCTTCTCTCTTTGCAGAAGCCCATGAGCAGCAGTTAGGGATTTCAAATCTTTAGGGAAGACACATAAGCTGCCTTGCACAGGGGACTGCTACTCTGCTTTCTCTCCTGACCAGACTGTATGGTGTCAAGAGGAGATATGCCCCTTTTCCTCAGTTACAGTATTCATTAACACTGCAGTGCTCAATCTTTTTTATCCTGTATCCTCATTCCTCCTTTCCCTCAGATATGTTCTAACCCATGTGCACACACACAGAATTCAGGATGTAGATAGAGCAATAGCAGAAAGGTCTCAGCCACAAGAGAAGGTGTATAAAAATCACAGAATAATGTCCCATAGAAGAGTTCAGTCCAGTTCATCCAAAGAAGGGCCAAGTCCAAAGTCAGATCAGGCTGCTGGGGACCATGTCCAGTTGACTTCTGAATATCCCCACGGACAGATATTCCACAGAATCATGCAGGAACTGAAGCTACTCAGCTGGGACATGGATCAGGGCTGAAAGGTGGCAACTCAGCCCAGATTTTTCTGCTATTTTGCTCCTTTGCACTGCTTCCCATTTCCTCCCTCTGCTGAATCGGGCTCTTCTCAATACCACTTCAGCTGGCATCTTTCCCTGCTTCATGGCCACGATGCCTCCCTCCTCCCAGCAGCTGCCCTGCTAGCATCTCTGCTCCCTGCAGACACACTTTCCCTCAACCCCACTGCCTGGGAACTCTGGCAGTAGCCACCTCACACTGGACTCTGAAGAGGCCAAAACAGCTCCTGCTTACGGCTGCCTCCTCTCTGACACAGGAGAATAGGATAAAAGGTTGTTAGAAGGACAAAGGAATACTCAGTGGTATGTAAATGCAGGAAACTCAAAAAAACAGCAGATGGGAAAGCTTGTTTCACACAACTTTTCTTCACTAATGCTGCAGAAATAACACCACAGGAATCCCTGAAGTCCAAAGACTTAAGATCCAGAGAAGGGCAGATAATTACAGGCAGTCAGGGATATCAAATCTTCAATTACTGAAGACCAGGACTGTCACTTTTCTGTTCTCTGCCGATTAGTTATGCTGTCTTCTGCAGCATCTGGTTCTCATCACTAGGGACAGGACCCCAGAGCTAGCTATGGCATTGGTCTGACTTAGTCTGGCAGCTCTGGCAGCAACTCTTTGATGCCTCTTGCCTAATTCTGCAACACCCCTTTCTTGGGGCAGACACACTTGCCCCTTCCCCTCATGGGGAAATTCATTCATCTCATATGACAGGAGTCACTACAGTCTCTAAAGCCTTTACAAAGGGTTTACTATCTATGCAGTTATCACTGACAAGATCCATCTTCGTGGCATTACTCAGAGAGCAGCTAAGAGGATACAATGGAGTTGAAAAGAAGGGTGCAAGGAGGTGGATTTTTGAAATTTGTTACATGTTGTGCTGCTCTTCTTAAATTTGATGTTCAGGAACAGAATAGGGACAGATTTTTTTTAAAAGTATGAGTACACAAAGTGCATGAAAGTCACTCCATACTTTTAGAGGTCCCACTAGGTAGCAACAAGCATATTGAAGATACTGAGAGAAATCTGTTCGATGCAGAAAGACAGAGAGCTTTCAAACCCCTGCCTGAACTGCACACACCTAGCTCTAACACACGCCATTTCTTCTTTTGCAGTTCATATGCAGCAGACATAAAAATACGGATGGAGCAAAGTCCTATCCAAACAACTGTCCAGCTGAAATCGTCCAGAGCTGAGGTTGTGATCATGACCACCTGAGGGCCCTGGCACACTTGAATACCCATGCAAAGCAAGGAGGCAAGTTAAAAGCTGAGAAGTCCAGACCCTCCAGCTGATGGGTTTTCCACACATGTATTGTTAGTTATGGGATCTCCCAGGATCTCTGGAGGGGAGACGGCACCTTCTGGTGACAGAACTCAGCAGACTGGCTTTCCCCACAGAACTCCCCCTCTTGATGCCTGATGAGCCACAAGAAGGAAAAAGATGTCAAAGAAGCACGAGATAAAAGCGAACAAAGCAGTCAAAGCCTGATGAAAAATGCAAGCCCCTACAACCATTTCTAGTGCTGAATTCTTATCAGGTGAGAACTGTCATGAAAAAAACCACCTCATTTCCATTCCTTTCCACCAAAATCCTCCCAGACACATTGCCTCGGTCCACCACAAAAAGGCAACTTGTGCCTAGCTTTATAACAACACAGCCAGCTTCATTTATCTCCATCATTACTGATGAACCATGAAATTCAGCTAATAAAAAACAAGGCCAGAAGCCCCAAACTTAATTTTGGTTATACAGCACTGCTAGAGCCTGATAACCAAGAGCTGCATTCTTTGTCTGCCAGACAGAAGCTCTGAGCAAGCTTCACTAATGAACTGTTGACAATGTCAACAATGAAAAGAGCACAATAGATGCAGTGTATTTATCTGTATTGTCACAGCACCGAAACAGCTGCTGTCTGTGGAAACCACTATGCTGCTCTGTAGAGCTCCCTCTTCTCATAAATCACACTCCCAGATGGTCTTGTAAACAACAACATTATTATAATGCAGCATATAGAAAACCGTAAGTTATGAATGCGACATCTGCAAGCAAACATAATGTTCCTGGGCTGGCTCTTCAGGAACTGCCTTCTGCTTTGCCAAAGTCCTTCCAATGGCAGCCTTGGAGGAGCTTCCCATGTGCTTGCCGGCACACAGCCGCTCGGACACAGAAGACAGCTGATCATCTGCTTCCTGCATGAGGCAACCACACCAGAGGGCAGGCACAAGCCTCAGAGCTAGAGCTCTGCCTTAGTCATCGGGGAGAGACTGCTCAGGGTCTGCTGCAGGTCAAGTGACTACCTCTATGCTACCAGGCAAGCTACAGACACAAAGTCTCTATAGGGAATCTCCACCGCTACTGGAGAACTTCTATGGACAGACAGAGGTTGAGCGCCAACAAGGCAGAAAGGAACAGAAAAGGTCTGGAGAGCCACAGATAGCCATGGATGGCAGCCAGCCGGTGAGGGGAACCTGAAAGCAAAGAAAGGGAACAGAAAGCAGCTCAGGGAAAGCGACTTGGAGAAGCAGAGAGGAAATAACAGAAAAGAGAGCAAGGGGAAAAAAGGCCACGACAGAGCAGAATGAGTCAGAGGAGAGATGGAAAGAAAGAAGGGGGAGGAAAATGAGCACTTTGGGAAGAGAGAGCCCAGCTAGCAAAAAAAAAAAAAAAAAAAATCTGTAAGACTGAAGAGAGTTTCTGACTTGATGGCTCAGAGTATCAGAGCAGGACCAGGCGCTACACGTAGGCGCAACATGAACAGTGACATTGGAAGAGCATCTGAGCCTCTGTTCTGATGACGAAGGCAACAAAACAGTGGCAGAGGAGGATTGCCAGAAACCAACCTGCCACTCCAAGGGGAAAACAAATCCCAACTTCGAAAGGCTGCTAACGTGCTCTTCTGGCTTCCTGGTCCAGGACTTAGGGGCTGATCCTGCCCTCACTGAAGTCAGAGGCAGCTGTCTGACTGCTGACTGCACTAACCTGGATCAAGTTCTAGAATAAATCTTAGATGACTACCCCTCAGAAGTAATATTTACAGAAAATAGGAGAGAAAAAAAGAGTACTTCTCCAGGTTTATACTTCACTTCCAGTGTCTATTGAGTCATTGCAACTACTTCTAAATTATCAGTTTTAAGTCGGCTTCTCAGTCCACAGGGCTGCCTTTCTCACAAAGAGGGATTTAAATAGAAAAGTTGTTTATTTTACATATAGAAACAGGCAGTTTAGTAACATTAGGCTGTGTTCTAGCTCTGCTAAGAGTGAACTAGCCTGTGTTTTTCTGTGTTCCTCTTTTGTGTATTTGCCTAGAGCAAGGGACGGGCACATTTCAGACACATATAAAATACTAGCAAGTTACTGGTAACATCACAGTGAATCATATTTAGTCACCCTGCAGGTATGCACATATCTAACCTTGTTTACCAGCTTGCTAGTAAGATGCCTTGTGTGCTGTTGAACGTCCTTGGCCCTTAGCATCATAGTACACTCCAGATGCCGAGAGTGCACTTTGCCACGTGTTGTTATTAGTTATCAAAGACAAGACCAGATTGTGTGAATGCCATACTCCCCCCCAGGACCTCCCCTCTCCTCATATCAAAGAAAGGGGAAGATGAACAGCCAGTGCAGAAAACTATACCTCCCGTCCCCTCCTCTGTCATCTCAAAGCGCTCTGCAGATCTGAGAAATATGTGGAGAGGGAGAGCGTTGTGGAAGTCAGTCCAAGGGGACGGGGGTGGAGAAAGGAGAGGGCCATTTGCTGTTGCTGAGCAAGAAAAGGAGCACACTCCTGTTCAGTACTAGTTCTTTGCTGAAACCAGCAATAATGGTAACAGCCAATTCTTTCTAATATTGCTGACTTTTTTTAAAAAAAAATCTTCTTTTAAAAAGTTAATAACATCAAATAGCTCAAGCTTTCACTCCTCAACCATACCCCTTAAATGTAAGGTACTGCAGCTTGACTGAGCTGTAGGATAATGTAGTCCTTTTAATGCTCCTTAGGCAAATCTGTAGGAACTTTGGAGTCCTTCAATGCAATGCAAATTTGGTTTGCAACATTTTACCACTTCCTCCAGATAAAAGGCACAGCTAATATTCACCTGCTTTCAGAAAGCCTAAGATAAACACACACACATATACAACCTCACATACATATGCATATACATTTGTATGTATATAAAAACCACTCACACACAAATGTATATGACTGAATGCTAACACACACAAGAGTGTGCTTTTGTCAGGTGTTCTTTTTGGGTTAAGTATATTGAGCTTCACTGTAGGTGGCAGGACATCTGCTTTTAAACAGGACATTAAGAAATCATGCTTACCCCAGGAGTTTTGTAAAGACCGGACATGCACGGTGCAATGTCTTCTCACATCCAAAGCTTTGCGTCAGTGTTACTTAGTTAAATGAGATTTTTATGTTTCAACTTAGTGAATTTACACAAGGCTGTGGCCGGTCACTTTAAAATGCTGGTATGATGAAGTGTTCTTTATGCAGAGAAGCACCCTCTGCAAAGTAATTTTCTTTAGAGCAGGAGCAGTGTAATTTTAAACAGTATTACTGAAATTGTGAAGTGTGCTATGATTGCTTAGAAAGTAATCCTGATTTTTATTCCATCTCTGTTGCAGACTTAACCCCCACCTCCTTACCAAGCTGAACAGATCACGATCTGCTTATATTGAGTTTCGATTTTTCAAATCCTGTACTGATGCTTTGCTCATTCCCGATTCTACTGAAGTCGGTGCGCCCGTTCCTGAGATAAGGGTAAGTGAAGGTTGCTGGCTCCAGGTCTTAGGCAGGAACTGAGCATCGCAGGCTGAGGATGCTTACTTTTTCCCAGCTGTTCATGCACTAATGGCGTATGTTACCTGGGACTGTCAAGTAAAGCTAGTGTAAGGGACTATAATCCCATCTGGTTCTAACTGCACAAACAGTGCCTCAGAGAGATGTGAAAACAGTGTAGTATTTTACAAAAGCTGTGATAGGTCTTGAGGCAGGAGAGGAACCACGCTCACTTAAGGCAGGCACTGAGGAATGAGAATGGCTTTAGGACGCGCAGGGGCTCCTGTGCCAAAGCGATGGGGAGGGAGCGTGCTGGGAGGGGCGGGAGGCCAGGGCCGGCAAGGACCGACTCTGTCCCTGGCCAACCCAGCACACGCCCCAGCCTGGCTGCCAGGCTACTCTTCAGAGCCCCATAAAGCCAACAAGTACAAAGACAACTGGCACGCTGGGAAGTCAAATTTCAGTCACAGTGACCCTGGCAGGTGCTGTGCCCTGCAGGCCACAGGCAGATTCTCTCCAGACCTACCCAGCATCCTCAAAAGCTGGGGCTGAGGTGCCACATACACATAAAGGCCGTGTTATTTAGAATTTACTGCCGCTCAGCACTGCTAAAAATCACGCTCGGAGGACTTTAGGTAGGGTACCCGCAATGGATAATACATTTTTACAATACTTTAGATCCCTGGTCAGCAACCTCATTGCGTGAGACACTATAAGCATGCTGTGCCGGGCACACAGCGGGGGTGTGTGTGGGGGGACAGGGATCTGCAGGGATCAGCGGACTCCCCCGTTCCCAACCTGCACCCAGATGGAGGGAGACAGCCCCCCCCCCCCCCCCCGGCCCCGGAGCCCCCGCAAGCCTCTCCCACCCCGCATGGGGCTGCAAAGGGACGGGGGGGCTGCCGCCAGCCCGGCAGCCCTGCGCCCATCCCCGCCGTCTGCAGAGGGCACCCGGGACCCGCCGGTGGCGGCGGAGCCGAGCTCCCGCCTCCCGGTTGCGGGAAGGGGAAAAGCTCCAGCGCCGGGGGACACCCGCCGGGGAGCGGGCTGCGGCTCCCGCCACCCGGAGAAGACGAGGAGAGGGAAAGGTGTAAGCATTTTTAAAAGGGATCAGCACTTTTAAGAGGTGTAAGCATTTTCAAATGAGGCACGAACACACACAGCGCCCCGCCCCAACCCCCCCGCAGAGGTTAGGGATCTGGCAGGACGGTGGAAAAAGCCCTGTCTCGCCTTAAACACCCCTCACAAAACATCCCTGGCGAGTCAGCCCGGGGGAGACCCGCTGGGGCTGCTCCCCCCTGGCAGGGAACAGAGCCCCCCGTCACACAGGTAGGGCCCAGAAATAAGTCCGGTGGATTTATACCGCTGTGCAGCGTGGAGAACCAGCCCCGAGAATGTCAAAACGCAGACCCTCTGCAAGGGGAGGGTCACACAAGGTGAGAGGCGAAGTGAGAGCAGGGGAGAACTTTTCCATCCTCTCAGAGGGGAAAACATTCACAAAATACCAGCTTGTCCCCGTTCCTGGTCAATCGAATCATTTATGTAGTTACTCAAACAACTGGGGAGAGTGGAAGTGCTACGCACACGTCCATTTTCAGACGAGCGGATGCTCCGTGCCACTCTCCACACTTGAAATATTTTAGAGTAAAACACGTAACTGTATCTAAAAAATACCCCAAGCGTTAAACAAATTAAAATCAGCCCCCAAGACAGTTTAACAGGTCCATTCTCCTTCTGCACAGTCAGGCCTGAGCATGGGCAACATCCCCCGAGCTGGCTTAATCCACTTCAGAAACGAAAAGAGAAAACATGGATCTAACCGCTGGTGCAATTCCCCTGTTTTGCAGAAGTTATGCGAGGAATTATGCCAGCTCCCAGAGCCGCTCCGTCCACTGGCAAGCGCCGCTGCCTCTTCCCCCACCCTGCCCCACTCTCCTTGTGGCAAACAACATACCAGCACGCGGAGATTTTTCAGCTACAGCCCTTCTCCTGCCAACAACCCCCGAGGGGAGGCCGGAGACAGCGGGGAGGGGGGGCAGCGTGAACAGGGACCCCTCCGCTCCCCCAGCCCAGCCCGGAGCCCCCGTTGCGGCGGGGCTGGGGT
>NW_010972809.1:8123934-8124202 GCF_000737465.1 Haliaeetus leucocephalus | reverse complement strand
CGGAGGCTGCTCAAACCTTGGAGCAAGGGGGAGCGGGACAGCTCGGGCCGGTCCTCGGGGAAGGAGTCGAGGAGCCGCTTGAAGAGGCGGCCGAGGTCGGAGTAGCTGCGGTGCAGGTAGAGGATGTTGCGGTCCGACCACTCGGTGCGGATCTCGTAAAACTCCTCCTCGTCGCCCCGCCGGCTGATGATGAGCCGCCGGATCCCGTTCACCCAGCAGCCCCGCACGTACATGTTCACCAGCGAGGTGCCCTCAAACACGGCCGAGG
>NW_010972809.1:8020300-8123851 GCF_000737465.1 Haliaeetus leucocephalus | reverse complement strand
GCCAGCGCCCACCCCCTCCGCCAAACACCCGCCGTCCCGGCGGCGGGATCCTCCTCCTCTTCCTTCTCGGGACGATTTCGCAGACGCCACAGACACGACAAGGAAATCTTTTTTCCCCTCCCAGTGACCCCAGAAGTTTTTTTTCTTCTTTTTTTTTTTTTCTTAAAAAAAAAAAAAGCAACAAAAATACCAAACTTCCAGCCCGGCCAGCGGAGGGAGGAAAAGGGGGAATTGCTCACACCGCCTCCAGCTGCGGCATGCGAGGCTGCCAGCCCTCGGCAGCGCACACACGGTTTAAAAGCTGCCCTGGGAGCCCTGGGAAGCCTAAACGGGGACCCCGGCAGCCGCGCCGGCACCTCCGGGGAGAGGGGGGTCCCTCACAGAAAGGAGAAGCAGGAGAAAGGGAGTACCCGGCTGGTCCTGGGACCCCCTCGGCCTTTTCTTAATAGTCTGGTGGGACGCCATCCCTGAGGGAGCCTCCAGCAGCATCCCTTACAGGAGATGGGGAGATGGATGGGGACACACTGTAAGGCAAGGAAGAGTGTGTGGGACATACCTGGATGCCTGAAAATGCCTAAGAAGCTGCAGGGTTAAGACATACATGTGAAGGTCAAGAGTATGACAGCGTGGTGACATGGGATGCATCATCCGGGACGGGCCTCTGCCTGAAGGCAGTGGCCTCCGGCACTCGGCTTTCTGCTGCGGGGGGGCTCGGCGGGGCGCAGGGAGGTGGTGGGCGACTTCCCAGGGTCACGCCGTGGCCTGGGGCTGGAGAGACCCTTCCTGTTGGTGTGATTTGGAGAGGTCGGAGGTCGTTGCACTCACACTACGTATTATCAAATTTAAGCCAGTTTTTGCCAGCGTGACATCTGTGGCTCAGGAGGCCAGGAATTCACATGGCAACAATTCAGGCGCTGTTTAACCGCTCAGAAAAATCAGCAGAGCCCAGAGACAAGACCAGGTATCAGCCAAAAAGTGGTGCTTGGAGAACATCGCAGCTGGATCAGCTTGGGACAGTACAAAATAAGCCTGGCGAGGGGGGCACAGGAGTGAAGGATACTGAGTAGTTTTCTGTAAAGTGCGTAATTAAATAACTAGATCACACTCTCTTCAACAGATAGCATGTTGCTAGCAACTGCCTAAATCATTCAGGTTCCACATGCCTCTATGGTAAACCAACTCCAAACCAACAAATGCAGTGATGTCCCAATCTCCCTATTCAAATACATCATTGTATATTTTCTCAATTTAACTTCTACATAACAAAATTGGTTTTAGTTCACTCTGAAGCACAGTCATATGTAAAGAATGCAAACAACTGAGCCCCGTCTCTCCAAACAGAAAGGCACGTGCCTGTTTACTGCAGTCTCACTCTACAGCACCTGCAGACATTTCTTTAGAGAAATCTGCATTTTTGAAAACAGGACGGGCGATACTCAAGATGTCGGAGTGGATCCTGAGGCGCTCAGCACCGATTCCTACCAAACCAACTTCACAGAGAACGGCGCTGGGCCCACAGCTGCGATACAAAACCAGGCAAAGCAAACAACCTGAAGGCACACGCTTTCCACGGAGAGCTGTGTACCCCTGCCTGGAGCAAAACGTGTGGCAGAGGCCCACCCACTTCACCTTGGGTCACCACAAAAAGGGTTTTCCTATCGCTGTCGGGCTAGACATCTCCTGAGTGCCCCGTATTAGCTGTTCAGAGTATTCAGTGGGGCTTCACAGGCAAGGAATTGTCGCAAACCTTTGTACTGTAGGAAGATCTCCACACAGCTCCTTTTGTTTGGGGCAGGCTTTTGTGATCCCTCCTCTTGTTCCAGTACACGGTGGTCTTCCCAGTTCTTCCGTGTAAAAATAAAACAAGAAAATAAAATGCCTTTTCTTCTGACAGTTGCTGTGGTAACCTGAAATAACCACATATCCTAAGGAAGTGAAACTTCTAGGAAGAGAACTGTGAGAGTAACCCCCCTTTTTTTAAAGATGTCAGCCTTGCATTGCTTCTATTTAAGCAAGGAAAGCACTTGACTTCTGCTCATTCTGACTGGTATTTTCTGCCTTTGCAATAGAATGGTTTTTGCTGTTGTCGGCCTGCCCACAAACTGCGCGTCACTCGATAGACCTCCGAGGTTCTCAGCACTTTGTCAGAGCTCCAGCTTCAGATGGATTCTGCAAGGTCTTGGTTGGGGGTCCTTGACTTCTGCTGGGCTAAGGGTGCCGTGCACCGTCCTGTAGGCTTGAGCATTAAATGCTTGGTTCTATTTCTCTCTTTCAGTCTGGCTGGTGCCACGCTTCTGACTTAATTAAAATATTCAAATCACACAAAACCCTATGTGCCTGTCACTGCCTGCTCATGGAAAATGAGCCTATGCTGAAAATTCTGCATCTAAAGGGCTTGAAGCTGACATACTGATGCCAGATCCTGAATTTTAGGAGTATGAACACTAGAAGTAATCCTATGCCTAATGCTGCACATGTAGGATCAGTTCGTTATTCCCCCATGAGGACAATCCTGTTCCAGAAAAAGGAATCTTAATCCGGTAAAGTACAGAAGTGGAACATCCCCTTTTTGGAGCGGAAAGTAAAACTGTGGCATAGCTTTAAATCCTGCCATGGAGCACTTCTGGTGTGGCCACCCATTGCCTGTGGGCAGGTCAGTAGCCCACCACAATTTAATCTCCTTCTCAGCTCAAGCGGCAGGACATGTGTATATATGTCCTCTCACCTCCCTGGTATGCTCCTGAGCGTCCCTATTACAGCAGTGTAATGCTCGCCAGCCATTAAATCTGGGCACAACTGCTATTCATGAAATTTGGGTTAGTAATAGTCATCTGTTACTGTGTGGCTCCAGAAGTTTTGCCAGAAAATGGCTCACACATAGAAAAGAAATGTTTGCATTAGACTGGTGGAGTGCCAGGGAGGATGGCAGGACTCACTAGATTATCTGCAGCGTGGAATGTAAAGTGGATGTGCAGGAAGGACAGATAGTCCCAAAGGACATAGACATTTTCCAGATGAAAGTATCTTTTATTATCAGCACCTTTTATTGTTGCTCTACAAATTGTATCTGTCATGCACTTTTGAAAGTACATAGAGGGTGGGCATTTGCATTTGACAAGTTTTTCATGTGGATGCAGCAGGGGCAGGACACTGCACAGCAGCTGCTCTTCAGCAGAAAATGGGAAACATGCATTTGCCTTTCTTTAAAGAAAGGCTTTTACTGAAACACATTTTATTCCTTCTTGTGTGACTTGGAGGGTTACTATTTTCCATATTTTGATCCATTTTTGACACAAAAGTAATTAGTGGCAATTGCACCTTAGAGACTAAAGATGCTGACTGACTATGTGTTTTATCCCCTTGCATTTTTGTGATCTTACTGTCTCATTGGAGTCATAAAGTATTACGGGAATTCATGCATTTTCTTGGCCACTTATTAGTTTGATTTCTACCTAACAATTTTCCAGTCTTGCATTTTACTTTCACAAACTGGTAAACAATATAATTCATATAAAATACATGCAGAGTACCTACCACATACTGTTAATCAGCTTGCTGAAAGGACTCAGGCCCTGTGAAGGTTATTCTGGCCAAAAATTCACTCTCAAGTCTTTGACTGATGCAAACACAACCAAAGTGATGCAGCAAAATTGTCCGAATTTGAGAAGAGGCCAGGGCCAAATCACAGGGCTTAAGAAGCCCAAGGGCAGCTAACTCCTGCCTCTTACGCTTGCGATGTGAACCATGCCTAGAAACACAAATGAAGTTGAATGAGCCTGTGGCTCTAACCTTGTGCTGTGCCGTGACATCTGTCAGCCCTGTTTTTTTCAGGATTCTTCACTGGTGTAGTGGAAATGATAGGGATACTTGCCTTCTGTCATATACAAGCAAGCTATGAAGACTTCTGAAAGCTATTTCCATACTATCTACATTTTCTTCATGTGTCCTACCCCCTCCAGTCCACTGCAGCACCTTCTTCTGCTCTCGCCAGTTATAGTCTCCAACAATTATCATCTCCCAGACTGCATCTGTGTTTGGGAGGAACTTCATCTAAATGTCTAAGAAGATCTCTCCCTGTTATTGTTTGAAAGTCGTTTTAGGGCTCCCTTTTGCAATTACGCCTTCAACCCCCTCAGCAGAGAGGCATGATGATTCACCCTCTTTCTCTCCACATCCATGAACTATATACTTCACAGGGTAGGAAGAGGCTTTTGTACTATATTAGTAGTTAAAGTCCTCATTTTTGGCAGTAGGCTTTATAGTAAGTAATAAGGAGTATCCACTACTGCAAACAAGGGATAAAGAAAGTAGTTTTCACCCTAAGGAAAAGAATAGATAGTATCTTTTGTGAGTGCGACCAGTGAAGCTGGCAGGTTTTACTACTTCAGTTTACATCATTAACCTCTTTAAAGGAAATAGGTTATTGAAATAGCAGCAGCCACTAACCAGCCAACATGCATCTCCACCTCAAACAGAGGTGAGAGGTGTTGCAGAGTGTCTCTGGGGCAGGAACACCTAAAGACGATGATTCTCATGGAAAATCCAAGTCAGAGCTCAAGGACAGAGGCAGGCTGTGATCTGAAAGCAGCCTGGCTCTGGCAGCACTGTCAAAGAGTTACGTTTTCTGCACCGCAGTGACTACTCCTGCCAGGTGATCTGGGTTAAAACCACAGTAGTGAGGTATGGAGCAGGAAGAACCAGCCGGGGGCAGAGAGGGGAGGTATTTCCCTTAGCTGATACTGCCACCAAAACTCAAGTGATGGAAAACGCCGATCTGAGAAAGGAGTCTGAATGGCTTTAGTGCATCACCCTGGAAAGAGTCTGAGAGGGGCAGGAGGGGCACAGTGCCCACCTTCGGGGAAGAGGCCCTTTGGTTGTTCAAGACTTCCTTTACTCAAGGAAGCTGACTTTCTACATTCTTGTAAATAAGCCAAAATTGCATCCAAGGTGCCTGGCTCCATTAATGATTTCTCCTTCTAACTGGAACAAGTGTTCAAAGATTTCAGCAAGCCACTTAGCGAGTCAAAAAGCAGTCACAGCTCCCAAGCCTGGAGTCACCAAAGACCTCTCTTGCCTGGTGACTTTAAAAAATCATTCCTGCTGTGAAAACATGGACGGTCTGGTCTCGACAGTGAGGGAGAGAGTCACATTTCCAGCCTCAGCTAGCAGATTTGTAAACATGTGAGACCAGAACCTTTGCAAAAAGACGCTCAGTTAGCTCATTCTGCTCTATTGCCAGTGCAGCGTTGGAATAAATAAAATGCTCACCTATTGCTCAACAGTAACAAAAAGAATTTGGAAAGCAAGAGGGATTGAAGCTTTATCCACTTACACAAACAATGTAAAGAAGATAATGAGATTTAAAAAGCAGCCCACAGCTCCGTAATACCTGCAATCAATTTGGAGTGGGCACCTTTTTCTGTTCTCCCACAATGTGCACCCTTCTGTTAAAAGGGGTTGTTTTAACGCGCAGTCCAAAGGCAAACCAGCTCCTCCTGTTTTAGTCTTTAGTTCATATGACAAGATCATCCCTTCTGAACACCTCTGGTGAGAGGGAGCCCTCGATGAAATGAGCTACTGACTGAAAATTCCTTTCATGCTCCTGTGGGGTGGTTTGACTGCAAAAGGTTTGCATGCACAGCCAGAGCACTGCTGGGACTGTGTTCTTTGTTCTCCTCTCTCCCCCAGGCTGATTCTGTGAAGTACTGAGCCCTCCTGGAGCCAATGGGAGTTAAAAAAGTGCTCAACATCCTTCCAGCTTTGGCTACCTCATAATATAGCCATTAATGTATGCACAACCTATTTTTAGAATCTGTAACATGTTTTCTAGGTAAAAAACTACTTGAAAGACCCCTTCCTCTCCCTCAGAGTTGACATTGAATTTGATTTAATAGAAGAGCCTGAAATTCTTTCCATTAAAAAGTGTATTATAAATGCTCAAGGAGCTGTAACTGCAGTTGAAAGCTAGGTATATTCCTGCCAAAGGGTAAACTAGCTTCATCTAATAGGAGAATATTTCTAGTGGAACAATTTACCCTTTATGAGCCTTTTTCCTGGAGACAACATAGAAAGTATATCTTCACTATGTTTTCAGCAGAGCAAAATAAATTAAATATACATACTTGCAGGTTACTAAAAAAATACTGGCATAAAAATATGCAAGACAAAATTTATCTGCGTTTTCAGACTCTTAGCCTAGTGCAGTCAGCCAGTTGGGCAATAAAAGGTCCACAGTACTGGCCTTCAGTATGGTTTGTAATGATCCTTTGTATGGCCTAACACTGCAAATTTGTATTGCACATCGAAATAGAAAGCCCTAAAGTGTTCAAAAAGACGAGCATTATTATTCTGAGTCTGCAGAAGGGGAGACAGCCACGAAGCAGAGAAAGCAGCTTGCCTAGGACTGCAGAAAGAGGTTGTCCTAAAGGTTGAAATATTTGTAGCACTTGGCACATGGACTTGTACACAACCCTTAGAGAACATACTGTTTTGCAGGGGAAAAAAAAAATCACATTGCATATGCCCACTAGAGCCATAAATGCACAACAGAGCCATTTGCACGTGCTAAGAAATCTTAGCTTTTTTTTTTTTTTAAAGGATGAAGCTGCTCTAATGTTCTTCCTTTCTTTTTCTCATTATTGTGAAGAAAAATTATTCACTTTAAAAATGGTAGGTGGAGGATAATAACTTCAAGTTGGGTGGTTTTTGCTGCTGTTGTTAGTAATTGGAACAAATTCTTCCTCTGCTCTTGCTACACTACCCCAGGGTAAGCAATTGGCCTTGTTTTAGACGCTGAAAACTCTGATTGTATCCTAACCAGTGGTAACTCTCCCTTAAAACATACGAGCAGTCCAGCTGATCCTGCAGTAGACTACTCATGCTCTCAAAATTAAGGGCACGCTAAGTGCTTAGCTGTGACAATATGGAGCCCTTCAACATCTGCTCAAGGCAAGAAGTTCTCAGTGAAAGAAATACATGAGGAAGTCACAGCAACAGGAATGCTGAGTATGAAAGACATGCAGGATTGGACCCTGAGCCTGATGAACAAGTATTACTGAATTGCATTCATTCACATAGCAGCATCCATAAGATACAGCTCATCAGTGTTTGCTGCTTCAAATACTTCAAGTCAAAACAAGCGTGAGTGATTTGATGTGTCTACACGGCATAATTAGAGATGTAAACAATGACTGCCATTGCAGAAACTAGAGCAATATGCTAAGTAATTACCTGAGTTATTTCAGTCTGGCTATATTCTGCATCATTAGTATAATTACGGGAATTAAATTCAAGCCCATCATACATTTGGTAGTTCTGTTTGTGCACAACAACCTCATCCTCAATTTTTATGATGTTTCCTTGATTGTCAGGGTGGCCCGTACTCTCCCCTATTTTTCGTTATCTGAGCCACAAAGGAAAGACCCATTAACGAAAACAAGGTTAATTATGTTTTCATCAGAATGGCTTCAGAAGGGATTCCTTCTGAGAAACAGCGGAGTGGGGAGTCCATTCGTTCTGTTCCTTTCCTCCTTAAAAAATAAAGTAAAACCACACAATGAATGTCTCTATTTACATTTCAGAGATCTTTTCATGCCTAATATGCCCATGTGAATGTACCAACCACGAGTGAAGCGTGAATAATATGTGACTATTTTTCCTTTTTTTTCCTATATTGCTCAGCACTCTATTTTTCTAACTCTTCCCAAGAGCAAGAAGGAAACCATTTCCCTGCCCCCTCCCTCTTTGTTTCTTTTTCTTCTTATTCAGGACGAGGCTTGTAGTGAATCTGTTAGGACTATTGTGCTATATTCATCAGCTCTACTTGGCGCAGCTCATGTGTGAATCAAGGCTCTTTTCTCTATGAGAAAAGATATTTCCCTTTATAGTGTTCTAAGTCAATTACTGTGTTGGCCTTATGTATTTTTTCCCTTCCAGACAGACATATGATAAGTATTTTCCCTAAAGCCCTTTTTATTATTTGTGTATTATAAAGACCAGCGTACCTTCAACATACATATGGTTTGGTTCATGCATGCTTAACGCACGCTGAAAAAGGTCATGAAAGGTAACATAGCACCTTGTTCTTACAAATAAAGGACAAGATCTGATGGACAACTCTTATCACTCTCAATATAAGGAGGTTAACAAAGAACCTACAAAATTTTTGTGTTTGCATAGGACAGTGACTGTTTTTCCCTTAAACAAATGAGGTCAGTTACTTCAACCAAGGGTTGACTCTCAGCTGAACACACTGTGAAGCCTCAGAGGAACATGAAGAATGAAGCAAAAGACATACAGTTGTTTTAGTACAGATTGCTGGAAAAACAACCTCTACCCATGTTAAAAACCTTTGGGCTTGATTGCATAGATGCTCCAAGCACAAAAATCGATCAGGTTTCAGCATTAATGATATTTTGTTTGTTTTATTCGGGAGAAGAGGGAACGCAAAGCCAGTGGGAGTTGTCTGGTTCTTGTTTCTATACAGTGCAGGTATAAAGCTCATTGTATTCCAGTGCTAATCCCACTGGACAGCAGCCTGAGTTTCAAGCGCAGTCAGGCCCAAATTAGACCAGTTAAAAAATCTACAGAAGCCTCCTGGTTTCAGCACACAATGTTGTCATGTCCCATGGGGCAGAGCCAACAAACACTGCAACATGGTGCACCAACACAAGTCATCTTGTGTGAGAGGGAGGGTCTTTACCGTCAATGTCAAAAGAACAAGTCCTCAATTTCCGCTGCAAGCGGAGGCTATGCTGCAGAAATTGTTGCAATATCCTACTGCAAGATTACTGTAAATGCAATGCATGTTTTCTTTAGGCCTCCCCAGCACAGTTTTGCCCCTAGTCATCACGATATGAGCCCAATGCAGTCCTTAGTCCAAGACCATCTCTTCTGTTGCTTCAGTGAAAGCAATACAAATAGAAATGAATCGTATTAGAAGTTGGCAGTTGTGCATACAATCACTGACCCCAGAAAACAACTGGAAATTAAGAGAGTTCAAGGAGCCCTCCCCTAGAAGGACTAGGTTTTATGGGAATAGTTGAAAAGAATTTGACTTAATAAAATTAAAGATGCAATACAATGAGTAAACAAAGAATTATTTAATACAGACTTCTTATGGAAAATGCATACCGTCTAAGCAGAACCAAAAATAACAAAAGAAATCATAAATATCTAAAGAGAAAAGAAAAAGGTTTCTGAAGAACTCTAGTAGGGAATTTACCAATGAGGGCTGAAAACCTTACTTAACTTCAATTCAGGGACTAACTGTCAAAGAGATTTTCACAACCGCTGTAGATGGGAACCTCTGCATGAACAGGGGTTCACTGCTGCAGGAACATCAGCTTGGTGCCAGACTCTTCTTTTGTGCCAGACCCTAGCAGTGTCATCACTAACAGTAAATGATTTAATTATATAAGGCAAAGAGACACGACAATACAATCTTATCTTAATCTAAGTATGGTAAAAATTGCATCTATTGACTAGTTTGTTGATCAAGCTGCTTCTCTTCAGTTGTTGCCTGCAAAACACTAAGGCTTGTTTTTCCTCTCCTACTGCTTAGGTTTCTCAGTTGTCTTTTTTCCCGTTGCCCTAACTCAAGCTGAGGTGACAAACATTGCCTAGAATTGTTACTTGTAGCTGCTAAACTAGTACTCATATTTTTTCTCCTCCAGTCTTTAGTGAACATCCTATGTTAGTTCTTACGTTATTTCATGGTAGCTACTGCACTTAAGCCTACTAAAAAAGTTAAATGAGAGGTACATACAGTTAGCTAGATGTTTCTTATCCAAACAAGAGATGCACATTTCACTATTATGTGCAATTTTCTTTGAATTGTATTTACTTTTGGAAACCCATTTGACAGTGTATATTCCCAGTGTATGCTCTGTTTGAAAAAAAAAATAATACTGTAATGTTTTTTGTGAGGATCTGTTTTCTTTGCATTTCAATTGCTTTCTCATAGCATTTGTGCTCAAAAACCCATAATGCTGCTTGTGCAGTGAACCTTCTGAAGAAAAAGATCTAGAATTAAAAGTGCTGTTAATATTATAAGGATACTGTTTGCTCACAGGGTCCCAAATGCAAAGCAAGATTTGTTAGTTGCTGCAAGAAATTTCTAATAATTCAGCTTGCAGGACTGGATGGGAATAGAGGGGGAACAGTCTTTGTGAGGACTAAAGGCAACAGGGGACTCCTTCTTCCTCAGCCCTAAAGATATTCCCTGTAAGAATTGGAAGTTTCTCTGCCTCTGAACATTTTGGAGTGATGTAACTACGCAAACACAGCTTCATTGGTGCAAATCACCAGGGAGCTCTGATCACTCCCATGTACAACTATGTGTCAGCACAATTAAACACAGATGCCAATTAAGCCCATGCAGAATTAAGCACAGAATAGGAGCTTTATAGCAAAATGCTTCAATGGGACCATAATTTCAGTTTTCTTTTCCTTCCTAAAAGGAGCCACCAGGAAGGATCTAGAGAAGACAGAGGCATCTGCATAGATGAAAAAGAGATGAGAGGCCTTGGGAAGACCTACAGGGAATAAGAAAGCCGACAGTCTAAAGCTTCAAAAGCAGAGCAGCTTTCTTGTCTTTTTAGCTGCACAGAAAAATCAATGCTAGGACCTTGTATCCTCCTATCCTGAAAGGAAGCAAGAAACACAAAGGCAAAACAGCATAAATATCAGCCATCTGCTTGGGGGAGCTGCCAGTCTCATGGTTTCCAATAGGCGACGGATGGACACAAGCCCGTCCTTCTGGCAGGTGGGGCAGCAGCAAGCTTTTGTTCCTGCCTTGCCTTGACTCACAAATGCCACCTTCTTTCGAGCAAGAAGTTGAGCAACTTCTTTCTTTAGCGTGACTTGATTCCACCACATGCCAGAAAAAAACCTGTCTCCAATGTAGTTAACAACATAACTATTTTATATAAAGCCAGCCCCTTGCGCAACAGCTAAGTAAAACAAGGGAACTCTTTCAACTTCCTCTTCTCCACAGTTTTCATTTTAAAAAAGCTCATCTGTGTGTGTGTGTGTGTGTGTGTATATGTGTGTGTGTAGAGATTCAGCTGCTTCCTAATTGTTCCCTGGCTTCCCGTCAAAAAGGTCTGGACCTAAATCCCAGGAAACTTCTCACTCCCTGTCTGAGGCAGGACTCAGGAGAACAATAGCTGGCTACAATCAATGGTGCTGCAGCAGAGACTTGTTAAAATACATGCTTGCATTGCTATCTTCTACTTAGAAGTGCCAGTATATTAGAGAAACACATAACAGTTAGAGCAGCAAAGTATTAGTAATTCTAAGTGCTGAAAATCACCAGCTAATTTATCTTTTAGCTTCTCTGACAATTGCTAGCAATAATTATTTCCCTTTAAAAAACCAAAACAGATGGATGGAATAAAAAGGTCTACGAAGAAGTTTACCACAGTACAACTCAAAACCATGGCACGGTGTGGTTTAAACCAGAAGAGCTCATTTTTCCCAACGCCATTATTTTTCATCTTGATTTCAGTTCCAAGGATTGGTGATGCCATAACACTTGAGATTGTGAAACAGAGTGGCCCTAGAGTCATTATTCTTTATAACCTTCTCAATGCTATATCACAACCTTCAAAACTGATAAGCAGTTTCTTTCGGTGCAAGCCCAAAGGCTATGTATCCCATAGTAGTTTTCCAAAACCACATTTGGTACTCGAGTTTGCCTAATTTTCCCAGAAAAAGCAACCCTTCTTTGCCTCCTGGAGCAATAACAAAGTTGTCCAGCATGGAAGACAGCACCTGAGTAGCTACCTTCATGTGGTTGCCACTACCAGACAAGAGACCCCAGCACATGACTGAGGGAAATAAATATCAGAATACATAACAGGCTATATCATTCTATAAAGTTGCCATTGTCTCCAGCTTGCTTCCCACCATTGTCAGCTTAAAACTATTAAAAATACATAATACTTTCCAGGTTGCTTCGATACATGTGATAAGATCTCCCCTATAAAGGTCTTCCTCTTCAAATCTTGCTCAGATTTCCTCTAATAGCAGGGGACATAAAAAAAAAAAGTAGTAGATTTGAGGCTGACTTCTTTGAGAAGAAGGTGAAGTGTCATCTCTTACTTTTCTCTCGCATTGCTGACACTCAGTTGAGTCTCCCACTCGGCACTGGGATCATCCAAGATATCAGCTGTTCCCACTGATTCAGAAACTTGAAAAAACAATTCTGAAAACAGCAAGCAGAACTGGAGGGGTAAATCCTGTTTATCTGGCTTTAAGGCAGAACCGCACATTGAATCAGTCCTTCTTTCTGCAAGAAAGCACGAAGCACAGATGTGGTTGTATAAGCATCAGCAGCTTACTTAGGGAGATCCAGTCAGAGTGCAGCATATCAGATAAATTAAGAGGCCAAGCAGAGCACAATGTCCTCTGTCCTGTTGAGAACTGGTAGGTTTGATGATCAAACTCTCAAAGTTAGACTGCTTACTAGAAGCATCTCTGCATATGAATGTCTGGTGCCTACCCACAGGCGCTCAAGCTTGACCAAGTCACACAGCCTAAAAATGTCAAGATCACCAAGGAAATTCTGTGAAAAAACAGGAATAAAACCCTTATTGTCCTATCACTACAAGGCTTGCTTTCTTCCTTTGTTACAGTAATTCATTTTGTACAGATTTAACAAGCTAAATCTTCAAGTCCTTCCTAAAACAGATTTGGATCCAAGCTACCCTGCATACTGGCTGGCATAACCGAGGTCAGAATTCAGACTTCCATTCTTCTTCATTCCTTTCCAGGCAGCCCTCCCGCTCCTTTAAAATAAAATGTAGATGCCAGTTACATAATTAAGAGTTCTTCTCTTTGTAACTAACTAGAAGTGCATTTTTTTTGCTGTACTTTTTGCCTTAATAGCATCATGGTATTTCTGGAAATTAATGGTGGCTTTAACAACTAATGATCATTTTAGAAATAGGAGTAACGTTTTGCTTTGGTTTCCCTAATAGGATTCGAGAAACACAGTGTGCAGTAGAAAACCCTGTTGTGCATCTCAGTCTCCCACAGAGATCATTACCGGGGCGCACACGTTTAACAGAAGAGCCATCACCACCTTTGTATTCCCGAGGAGAGGAAAGACCACTGGAAGGAATTCATCCGAGTTATAAGGCCACAGGGTTCTTGTGCTCAGAAAGGATCACCGAGCCCTTAACTCCTTCAAGAAATGGTCTTGAGAAAGCTCAAGGGCTTGCTTCAGCGCCAGGGAGGAATACTCTGAGGAACAACCCCTGACTTGAGTGCCAGCTGGGGGCTGCCTGGCTGGGGAGCAGCACTGCTGAGAAGGACCTCAGGGTGCTGGTGAGCAGCAACCTGGGTACCAGCCACAGCCGGCCTGGCAACCAGGAATGCCAGCAGCATCCCGGGCTGTACCAGCAGTGTCACGGGCAGCAGATCAAGGACAGTGATTGTTTCCTTTTACTTGGCATTCATGAGACTTCACCTAGAATGTGGCATCCAGTTCTGGCCCCAGGGCAGGAACGAGGACAGTCACATAGAACAAGCCCAGAGGAGGAGGGCCAGGGGCTGGCACACAGGTCTGAGGAGACACTGGGGGACCAAGGCTTGTTCAGCCTTGAGAAGGGACAGCTTTGGGGACCTGACAGCAGATATCCAGCACCTTTGAGAAGAGATAAGGAGGGAGGTGCACAGCAGAGAGACAATGGCCACAAGTTGACACAGGGATAGAAGGGGGAAAACTTCCCATTGGGACAGTCAGGCAGTGGCTCAGGTTGCTGAGCGAGGTTGTGCAACCTCGGTCCTTGGAGGATTTCAGGACCTGACTGGATAAAGCCCTGAGCAACGTGGTCTGATGTCATCGCTAATCCTGCTTTGGGCAGGAGGTTGGACTAGGGACCTCCTGAGGTCCCTTCTAACCGAAATGGTTTTATAAAAAATTACAAAGCAATAAAAGTTGCAAGATATCTACACAAACAAGTAAGAAAAATCCACCCCTTGTCACAGTAGAACTGCAAAGTTTTAAGAAGCAGGATTTTTCAGATGCAATGTATAAAACCAAAATGAAACACACACACCCCTTCCTCAACAACATGTAATATTGAGACATTATACTAAAATCTACTCCAGATATCATTATCTGACACTTAAACTTTGTCCTGCCCAGCCACTTCAGAGATTAATGCATTTGGGATTCAGAAGAAAGAAATCCTTTCCTTTCTTCTGGCAGGTATTCATAGCAAAGCAAAGAAGGGAGTGTATTATTAAAGCTTAACTGCTGTTGAAGCTTTTGACATAGGACTTCTGCCTGTTTCTTCCAAGAAAATCCCTGCTCCCCTGCTCTACAAACATAAAACCAGACTAAATCCACTAGTGTCATTTAGGGAGATTCTTATCATGTTTACACTGGCCTGAGTCTGAACAACTCCCCAAGAAAGAAATTCTTCTTGATCTACTCCAGGGGGACTGAGAAATGCACACCCCACTGAATTTCAGCATAAATGACTGTACAAGAAAAAAAAATAATCAAGCTAGGTATTGCTCAAGAAGAATGAAAAGGCATCAAAAGAAAGCAGTTAGTGCATATCACTCTTTGTTGGCATAGGCAGGAAGCTGCATAACACTCTCAGCTCCTAAATTTACCTGCCATGTAAGTTGGCCAAAGGGGCCCGTGGGACCTGAGCAGGGAAGGCTGCTCTCCACCGTCTGCACAAGGAATTCTAAAGTCCTCTCACCTCTATGGGGATATGCATGAAATGTCCAGAGTGCTTACTGCAGGTCCCACCAAAGGGCCAGACAGGGTACTGCCTTCCCACAGAAATTAAGGGAGTCAGAAACCACTTGCAGCTCATACTGCTGCTTTAGCTCTTTTAACACCAAGAACCACAGGCCTGGCTTAATTCTTCAGAATTACCTAGATCAGCAATGATCAAATTGAGAAAGATGTGCAGGATCAGGTTCCACATGAAGAAGAGTTTTTAACTGGATCCTGAGTGTATTATAGGTTTTTGATCTGGAAAGACCATCTCTATGGTGACTTATAGGGTGAAGAGTAAGCTCTGTGCTGAAAACTTACCTCATTCCATACTTTGAAATGCTACACTCTGTTTTCAGATTAACTCCCTTTCCTGCTTGGGTAATGCAAGTTTAAATACTCCTTCATATACATCTGTATTTTAAAAAGCATTCCAGAATGAGCCCCCTTCACCCCGCAAGAAAAATGCTTTTGGGAATTTGTAGGAGGATTAGAGCTTTAACAACAACATGCAGAATAAAATATTAAAATAATATAATGCTTTTTCAGAAACCAGCCTTTCAAAAAGTGGCATTTTCTTTGGCCATTCTGTGGTAGAAAGCCCTGCCCATGAATCTCCTCTGCTTTGAAGTTTTAGAACTTTTGCAAAATAGGAAATATTGAATCTGGAGCATAGGGACTATAATTATAGTCCATCATTCAAAATAAGGGGGAATAAAAAGCACATGCTTCCTTGAGTCTTAAAGCTGCAATGGTCATGACCATGAAAGAGATGGTAAAGCCTCAGGATAAAATTCCAGCTTTGCTGAAGTGGGCTCTACCATAAGATTTCACACTTAGGATTTCACTCCAAGGGCTTGAACCTGGCCTTGTGATGGTGTAGGTCTCATTTTAATGTTGGTGTGCAATGACACACAACTCCCACATTTCAAAGGGAAAAGCCCTGGGTACAAAATTCTTCTTTTCCTCTGCCTCACCCACACAAAAAGAAGCATTCAAGTCTTTAGTTAAGTAAACAATATGGGAATTTTCAATAAATAGAAAATAAATTTTTGTATATTCAAGAAAAACAAATTTCAATTTTAGGTAATATTAAGCAGCCTGTAATTACAAGAAGTTTACAAAGATTTCCTTGCAAAACACAAGGGATAATTAAACTTTTTCCTTCAGAGCAAATACGATATCATTCACTATAACCAAAGTTATAAGTGTGGCTAATGAAGAATTTTATTATGTGTATTTCTTTTCAGGAGGGTGCTGTGTGTCTCCAACATATCCCTCTAGACAGGGAAAGATGTTCCAGAAACAGATCTAGTGTTTATAATGGGGAAGAAGGCCAATGATCATGAACAATTGTGTGAAACAAAGATTAAAAATAGTATTTTTACATTGCAAATACATCCTAGTAAAAGTAAGAAGGAACTATTAGCACTCAGAGTATTTAATTCTTCCCTTTCTTGTAACATTTCCAGTGTGAATTTTTGGGGTTCCTACTAACAATCAGTGACAGAAAGAAAAATAAAGAATAACATTTAAAAAGGGAAATCCCATTGCTCAGTTTTGCTTCTCTGCAAAGAATGTATTGCACACAAAGGAAGACAAAGGAATTCAAAAGAGAAAGCAAGTTTCTCTCATCATGGTGGGAAGCAGAAGAAAACCTATGATGTATTTGCTGGCAACCCCTTGCATACCATCCTAAAGTATGAGGTAATAGCAGCTCTCAATTGCATTTAGGAGCAATTTCACCTTCACTATACTTGCAGTGAAAACTTCCATGAACAGTGCCTCATTACAACGTATTGTTATCCCTTTGCAGCATCATGTGTCATGCTGTATAGGCGTGCATAGTGATACTCTAAAGATCAGTGATACATGTCAGACATGATAAGTATTTACCACTTGGTTCAAAAGGGAGCACATTTTAGCGCTACTACTATCTAGTCTTATCGCATATATTTTGTTAAGTATTCATACCTTGCTTGCAAATTATGTTTTGCATCATGCCTGTAACCCTGTAATTCTGGTTGGATCAGATCATCTGCCACAGATTGTTACCAGGTCTTGCCCAGAAGTAATACAGTTTTGGAAAAGCTTTTTTAGAAGTCTCTCAGGTCATTCCTTCTTATCTCTCATCACTTCTGGTACAGGACTATAGCTAGAACCCAAGAGCACCTGTTAGTACAGCACGTTGTGCTTGGCATATAATTTATGTACTCTTTTGCAACAGGCAATATTATGTTGTTGTTATGTTTGATTGTGCCTTGAGTAAATCTCAGCAAGATATTACAAATGTTTCAGTTCTAGATCTATTCTCAAAGACGTTTTCCTTGGGTAGTTCTCATGCCCCATAATTTACCTTCATTTTAATCTACTTTCAAGGATTAAACCTCAAATGTCCTTGTTGTACCCAAAGAGAATTAAAGGTACCGGAAATACTAAAGCCTGTAATATCATCATCTTCTTTTCTGCCATGTTTATGGTCATTCCCCGTCCTGTGATACATGGTGGAGTCATTCCCCTGAAAGCCAAGATGGAACAGTATAAGAGGAAACAGGTTCTTCTAAACTATTGCCATGGTTTAAATGACGCATAACTCTTATGGTCATTGACTGTGAGTAACAAAGTAGTCAGTTAAGCGACAATAGGTCCTGGTTTCAGACTATGTTAACTACTCTGGGGTCATTTGGACTAATAAATGAGGTAAGATCTTTCCCTGACATCTATTCCCCCCTGCAAAAGAAAGATCAAATTATTTCAGACAAGCACAATGTAATAGTATTACAGCATGTTGCACTGGATCACCTAATGCTTCCAGACTCATGCTGACCTCTTCCTTTGCTGCTCCAGTTCCCTCAGAAGTAAAGGGACCAAAAGGCTTGGGTGCAAGATCTTCCACATAGAATACATCCACATAGTCTTAAAGCTGATATCTGACAAAGCGTCAGAACTCAAGAACTTCAATAATTTACTGTAGTTCAAAATGAAATAGTCCTTGTACCACATAGCAGCAGAAAGATGTGGTCCAAAAGAAGTTAGGGAAGAACAGTATCTTCTGCATGCTCCATGTTGTCATTCTCATTAAGATCGTGAGGATCTACTATTTGCCTTACTGTAGGTTTAGACATTCTAGAAAAAAAAATAAACCAACAAACCATCAGGGCCTAAAGAAAGAAAGAATAGTCCTCATTTGGTGTGCCTATTTAAAGATAAACAAAACCCCTGCTTACGCATGCTGTTTCCTCATCTTTCTGACACTACTGGGTTTTGGCTTATGTGCTTTTTAAATCCTGCCTGAAGAAAACACTTTCCTAATTGGGGCCTAGTTCAGAACGCAAAACTGAGGGCTAAAACACAATGACAGGATCATCAGCATTTTGCAGTTAAGGAAACAAGAGAAAAGGAGAGGAGAGCAGCAAGGCTGAAGGTGCTCTGGAGCCCCAAAGCCCTCTTGGTGTTGCCTTGGACCTCCGCTGTGGTATGCCCCCTGCAAATATAACTAGGAACAGTATTTTTAGATCATGGGAACAGGAGAGCTTTTCTTCACTCCACTTATTGAGTCTGGTCAGCTTATTTGTCCTTAACTTAGTCATAAATGCTGGAGTGGAAGATGACATCTGACTCACTTCTACAGTAATTGATTGTGATTTCATAAAAGCGTTGTTATGTCATTGATTCAGACAGAAGGAAATTGAAATAGATAAATAATAGTTAACAATTACACATATACCAACTATAATCATACTATGCACTTGTAAAACCCTTCATTTAAAGAATTACACCACAACTAATTAAATATGATGGAAGATGCATGGAAAGCACATGTACTAATGTTTTTTAGCAGTGGAAAGTGTTCCTACTCGCTAAGTAGTTCGAGTATAACACAGACAGACACTCTAAAAGGTTAATTCAGAACAAAACACCAAACTAGGATCAAGGAGATCCACCTCCAAATCTCCCCAGCAACAGAAGTTTCTCCTGAAACTTTTAACGAGTCTCTTCTAATCCACATTATCTGTGAAATGATTTTCTCTAGTCTAAGAAACTCCAGTATTTCAATAACTTTCCTCAGTCTGTGTCAGTGCCATAGGCTCTTCACTGGGTTAGCAGAGACCAAGCCTGAATGCCTTGATACAGATCCAGAATTCAAATGTGATCTTCTAAATTTCAGGATGTTTTGTGGGGATGGAAATGACCAGTTTGGCTATAGGACTTTGCCTTTGAAAATTCTCTTCCATAACCAAAATTCTCACCCAATAACAGATTTCCATTCCTAACATTTCAGAAGCACGGATAGTGAGAAGTTACTCTTCAGTTCAATTCCTCCAGATGCAGGCAACATTTCCCTTGGTGTCTTTACAACCCACAACACCATGAAGTATGCATTTAGCTTTGCTAAGGCAAAACACCCCAGAAAATGACATATTCAGGACCCCAGGAATAGAGCTTCCTTCAGCTGCCTGCAGAACAGAGGTGAAAATCCTTGTGAGACCAATCCAGAGTGCATACTGGACCAGGTAAAAGAAGAAAGCCTTGGGTTTGTTTAAAAAAAAGAAAAAAAATTAGTTTCAGCTTTCTGGTTGCATAGCATGGCCCCACAAGCAATTGCTCAGGCTCCTGTTTGGAAGAGGAGGGCAGCAGAAACAAAAACTCAGTTTGTCATAACTGCTTCCTACTCTGTGTTTCCCCTTAAGCATTTCCAATGTTCTCTGTCTAGACACTACTTCTACATCTCAGGTCAAAATTACTTTCTCAGTTGTGCTCAGCTCTGGCAATAACTCCCTCCTGTGTGGTAAGTGCTACAAAGACCTTCCCCTTCAAAAACTGAAAGAAGGATAAAAGAGGTATTTTCCTCACATAGAAGTAGCCCTCCCCTCCCTTTGTAGATGCAAAGAAAAATGTTTACAAATGAGTTTTCATTGAAACTCTTCCCACTTTCATTTGCCTATGTTTTCATTTTGAGATGTGTTACAAAAAGGAGCAGAAAAACAAGTTTCTGTATTTGGTTGGTTGTTTTGAAATCCATCAAAAGTCTTTTTTCTCCTCAATTTCGTATCCAAAATGTTTTCCAGGAAAAAACCATAAAAAGTAATAGAAAGCAATACCAGCTTCTCATCTCTCCACTGGGAATTAAAAAAAAAAAAGAAAAAAAGAGGAAATTATGGTCTCTCTACACACATATATACACAGATTCTTTTATCTTCTCCATTAGAAATCTAGGATATTTAAGAGCATTTAACTACCCTATTCATTTCCCTTCATTATTTTATTCATGTTTGCAGAAAATTAAGTCTATTTTCAGTCAGCACTCCATAAGAGCATAAGCATTTTAAGAGCTCGTTCGGCAGAACACCTTATCAGAAATTGCTCCTGTTCATAGGAGTCGGACACGGCATTCCCAGGCACAGCGCAGCCCTGCTCTGTAAGCAGCTCCATAAAGAAAGAGGTATTCGACTTTGCCCATTACTTCTTTCTTCAGTAAAATTAACTGAAGGATTGAAATTTCAAGGGTTGGTATGTGTTCAGCCAAGACTGGTGGGTGACTTCTGCCTTCAGCGGCAAGGAGGTAACTCCACCCTCGCCAAGCGTGATAGCTGCTAACATCAGAAAGGAGCCTGGAACACCTTCAAAGTCAGGCTCAGCCTTTACTTCACAGATGCAAATCCAGAGGAACGCCTTGTGTCCCTGGAATTGCATTAACATCCCATGTTGGATGTCGGGTTTGGTCCACGTACATCAATAAAACTATTCTCAAGTCGAATCTTGGTTACTGGGGACAACAGAGGTATTTGGGTACACCAGGAGCCCAGCACAGAACCAACCTGGGCATGCTGAAATGTAATGAATGCCTCTGTGTGGAGGAGAGGAAAAGGAAATTCTTCACACATACAGAAACCAGATTTTTATCATTTGAAAGGGGTTCTTTTAAGGACACTCCACAAGGACAGGTTTGGGAGGTTTTTTTGATAGCTGTTATGTCACTTCCTTCTTGTCTAGCAAAAGATGAATTGATGCTTTTTGACAAACTCCTACTCACAACTGAGGTAATTCCTAGCCAGCCATCACATACCATACAATTTAAAACAGCATAAAAATAAAATAATGTGGAAAGTTCGGAGTTTGTAAAAGCAACCTTTTAGAATTTCAGCTCAAACTTGCTGTCACCAAAGACAGTTGGTGCTCTGGGGCTTGCAACAGTGACAGACTTAGCTTTCAGCTCCGGACACTTGATCCAAAAAGAGCTTATTTTCAGGTCAGTTCTTCTGAAAATCTAAGCCTAACGGTAGAGGACACTACCACTATACCAGCAAGTAAAGACCATTTGCGGTTATAAGCTTAAGCTATTTTTTGAATAGGAAATACTGGACAATATGTACAATAGGCTTACTGGTGTATACACTTGGGAATTGGAACAAGGAAGAAAGATAAGAAAGATCTCATTGTACTACTGGATATTGGCCTATTGCTTTTGGAGGATTCCGCAAGCTGCAGGACTGCAAACCCCATCCACTGCAAACCTGGCCTTGGTGAATTTAGTAATGCAAGGGAGCATCAGAGCTTACAATGTAAGAAAGAGCAGACTCCTAGAACACAAGGCATGGAAGGTTAACACAAGCCAATGAGAAAGCATTTTTGGTACCTGAACATTCACAGACACTTTTGTTGCAAACATAAATGGGACAGTTTAGTTGTAGGGTACAAGAGGAAGACCATAGAAATGCCTTCTCTGAAAACTTTACTAACAGCAAAGCATTTATTCTAACGCATTCAGCACGTCTTTTTGAGACCTATTATTCATACGCATTAAGTTCTTATTGCTGCTTTAAAACCAAAAGTGTCTCTGTGAAGGCCCTGGATACCTTAAGTAATGGAGACCGACTAAGAGCTACCAATGCAGAAGGGCCCACAGAAACAATCTTCTCATCTTCAAATTGATGTTCTTGGGCACTCTGTAACTTCTGTCACTGCTGAATGTGATCAGTCCTAACACTGTAAGGAAAGCTGGAGATATCTATGGGCAGAAACCTATTGATCTGAGTTGGAATGGGTTTAAGGTCCCCTCCCAACAAGATGGTGAGATAAAGAACGGCTAGTACCTTGTTGGCAGCCTGGGCCACATCTGCAGTTGTGCAGATCACACAACGGCAGGCATTAATACTCCAGTCTGCCACTGCTCCCTCCCTTACCTTAGCTCTGCTTGTCTCCTGGCATGCTTTACAAGGAGACACGCTGAAAGGCCAAATGGCATAGGGGAGAACTGGGCAGTCTGGAGCACAACAGAAACCCCTGGCGGGATGGAGCAGGGAAGGGAGGAGAGGAGCGGTGAGAGACACACGCAGCCCCCGCAGTGAGAGCAGAGAGGAGGCTACTCAGCAAAGGGCAGCGCTCAGAGCCCCTGCCAGGCAGCTGTGGGACATGCACTCTGAAAAGGAGGATGGTAAGACACACAGAAAGTTTCTAGTCGCAAGATGTACTGCAACGCAAAAATCCTCCCAAGTGCCATGAAATACAGCCTATGGGAGAAACAAAGCGTGTAACCTTGTAGTTCAAATGCAAAACCAAGTTATGCCAGTTCTTAGTAGGTGACCTCTTAGATGTACGTATGCATGCATAACAAGATGAGACAGCTGTGCGCAAAGGAAGAGCCAGCACCAGTGATCAGATATAAAATGACAAGCCTTTTAGAAATAAGGGTTAGATTAACAGGCTTTTAGGGTAAGCCATTGCAGTCCATCTAATCTCACAAAGGCCACAGAGCTGTAGAGCTGGAAACCAAGGATTAAATCTGAAAATGGTTCTAAATCAGTTTTCACAAAAAATTCCAGAAAACTCTTCCGACATGGCAACAGCCACTGTGCAAAGACTTCCAGGGCTGTGTCAAGGCTCTTCTCAGGTCAGACCCCAGCTCCAAGAGGAGGTGGACCATCTTCTTAGTTTCAGATCCTACCTAGAACCACCATCTGCACCTGGGGACTGACATCCGGAAAATACATGCACAAATGCAACAAGGAAGAAGCACAATGTGCAACCTCAATTTCTCTCTGGGGAAAAGAAAATAGCAGGAGGCAAGAAAAATAAGAGATTCCATATAAAATAGGGAGGCGGTGGTTGCAATAGATGTATCAGCCCACGAACAGCACTTTCTAGTTTAGAGGCAATAGAAGTGCAGTCATGAGCAAGATTCAAGGCGTGACAGAAAAAGTCAGAGAGGTTAATTGCCAAGAACAAAAACACCAGATGTGAAGCACTAGCTCACAAAATCATATGAGTTTTGCCACTGATTTCAGTGCAACCAAGCCTTTGCTGCAGGTTTCTTTAGGTCAAGCTGTGGTAATTTCCTTGAGCTGCAAAGGAGTGTGGAATTTCCTCTCTTTTCCTCCCTTAAGACATTTTCAAGTTTACTGAATAAGGCACAATGAGGATTTTGCACATGCCAGGGTAAATCACAGCCTTTGTGTAACTTTCCCTGCATCTCCTGGAACAGTATTCACACCAGGGTTAACTTTGGCTTGGTAACCTCCGTGGATGTCTCGCTCGTGTTGGCAGTCCCTCACAGAGTTTGTTCCTGCTGCAATGCATTACCTGGAAATCTCAGGTCTCTGTTAAAGATTGATTTCTAAACATCTCTTATGTCAAATTCATTACGCTGCACCGCAGTCCAGGAGAAAAGACAAAGGCAGCACACTTCATTAGAACGACTAGATGTTACAGAATAAGGTACAGGCATTAATATCTAGGATGGCTGCTCTCCCAAACCCATGCCAAATATACTTTTACATTATGTGGAAACCCTCAAAACAGAACCCAATAGATGCTACAGAAATAACTGTGCTCATTTCAAGCCTCAACTCCATGCATCTAGAATATGCAGCTCTCTTTCTGCACTGAGGCAGAAAAGGAAAAAGAAACTTTCACGTTTCGCTTGAGATCCTAGTTTGGAGTCTCTGAAACAGCACTAGTGCCTGCACCAGCATTTGTCTTTGTTATACTAGCTTTTCCTCTTTGCAGGTTTTACATCGCCTTAGGGTTCTTCCCCTTCCCCCCCTCCTCTGGTTTGCAGCCAGCTTGCTCAGATAATTTCACTATTATCACCCCTTGGGTCAAGAGCTGCAACATGTCTCTTCAGCAAGTCCCACAGAGAAAGCCAAAAGAAACATGCATTGCACAGTCTTGCAAGCAGCAGCCTTTGCCGTATGCCCTCTGTCATGAATCTCTGATCAGGCAGTCAAGATTATATCCTTCTCACACCCTTTGCTCTGGGCTTGCTGAGGTGGTTCCTGTCTTGTGGACTCCCCCATGAGAGCCAGACACCAGCCTGTTGACGTCCTCATGATTCATTTGTAAGCACATTCAAATCAATACAGTTAACATTCAGGTAGTATGAACTTGTGTAAAGAAGTTTACAAAACATTCAGATTTTTTATGAAACAAAATCAATAAACAGATACCCGAGAACTAACCTCTGGAAAAAACGTGATTTTGTTATTTGTTCTTCCCTTGGGTTTTTCTCTGCTTTCTCTCCTGTTCTGCATGGTTTCAAAACTCTTTCTTACTTTGTGGAAATATTCTCATCCTTGACTCCTGCCCTCCAGCCTCATGGTTTTTCTGTTTTGCAGAGCCAGCATGGGCCAGGGGAGGCAGGCGCTTCCTCCAGCAGCCAAGGGGTCACTGTATTTTCAGCAGGGACTCAGCCCAAAGCAAACCCCTCAGGGCAGGGCTGGCAGTGACTGGTTTTGAGCTGTCCTCTCCATAATGAATGATCTGTGCAGGGGAAAAGTGAGGTGTCGCAGCCCCCAATTTTTATTGTTTCTCCACTTCTAACATCTTTAACTTCTGAGGACACTTCCCCTGCAGCTCTAGATTGAAGCCCCAAATCCCATGCTTTCTTCATGGGAAAACCAACAACTATTCCTTGCTCCTGAATAGATTGCAAGAGCCCGAACATTGTTTTTCCAACACAGATTAATCAGTATTTCCATAGGGGAGGAAAAAAATGGCCTATATTAATACTTTGACTAATACTCAAAGATACCAAGCAACAAATAGCATCCAAAATTTTTCTAGGCAGTAATGAAATCTAAAAGAAATCTCTCATTCTGCCACCCACGGCTTCCTAACCCAGGCACGCCAGCAAAGGCACAGAACTAGAAAGAGTTCCCATGGCCATTTTCATTAGGAAAATCATAATAAGATTTTGTGAATGAGGTAACAATTCATATTATGGGAGGAAAATCATATTATGATTGTTATCTCATTCACAAAACACATGATTAACTGTACCCTGCATCTTCTCAGAAGACCTGTGAATTGCTTGTTTGCATTATAGCACTATAGCAAGGGAGAGGAAGTGCTATGCTTGGGACTGCTGCCATGGTTGAGTTTTTAAATGTGCTGATTTTTTATTTTAGTTAATTTGTTTGTTTGTTCAAAACCACTAACCTATGAGGAAAGGAGTTTGCTGGCTACCATTATATTGTTTAGTGCAGTGTCTATGGAGCATCTTACAATGTTGGTAAACATAATGCTAGAGCAGCACCAGCAAACCTGTAATTGAAAGAGTCACAAGGGACAACTATAATAAAAACTGGCAGCACAGATCCCTGGATTAGCTGGGCTGAATTTCTTCAGCTTATAAGGGCTTTGGAAAACACTGCAGAAAGAATTTTGAGACGTAGTTGGTTTTAATTTCTCTACACATTGCCCAGAAGTCATCTAAATCACTGCTAACAGCTGCTGGAAAACCCACGTGATGCACAGTCAAATTTTTTTTAACCTGATCACTTCAAACCTCCTCTGTGATTTTTTGGTGCTTGCTGTGTCTGTCATCTGGAGTTTGTATAAGTTTCAAAGAATCCAAAACCTCACTTGAGGCTTGCAGGTGAACAGAAAACGTCATGACCATGTTGCTCTTCTCTGGGAAACAGCTGTCAAGAAAAATATCTTCTATTCTTAAATATTTTTCTCTGCCTGCTGTTTTCAGTCATCATCAGTAACTCAGAGTCAAGTTATTAGTCTAGAAGGTTCATCGAGATGCAGCACTCACACCATAATTCTTAGGGGAAAAAAAAGAAATTAGGAAAGACCATCTCCAGTGAGTATTACTGCTATGCAGTCAACAGCAGGGAGTCAAAGTGTCTGCTTCTTACCTGGAGGCTGCAATAATTGTATCGTGTGATCTTCCTGGCATCTGCCAGCTTGATGAAATAATAACCCAGAGCTGCTCCTGCTCCCTTCTATTATCTCACGGGTTTAGCCACCACACAAGCTCTTGTTTTGACTCATGTGGGAGAGGGCTAGTGCCAGTCTCCATCCTCTGCACCAACCACAAAGCGAAGGGAAAACAGTGAGGTCTGAATGCAATACTCATTAAAGACTGCCAGGGTTTCCTTTCACTTGAGATTGCAGTGCTCGAAGTTAAGAAGTTTTATTGCTATCACGTCAACAAGGGAAGCCTTGGGTCTGTGAAATCATTCATCCTCCCAGCGTTTCCCCTACTGGATTTATGTCCTTCAGCCAAGCCAATCTTCCGAGTATTTCACAATGCTGCAATTATCACTGTCTCTTAGCATCAAAGCAAGCACACAGTGAGGAAGCCTGCATAGGTAACCACAGGAATGGCTCAGGAGAGGTGGGAAAGCCAAGTCTGGCGAGCAGTGCTGAGTGACCTTACCTCCTGGAGGGGTTCAGCTGCCTTCCCAGCCTGCAATAAAACATCTTCCCCTCTGGCAGGAAGGAGGAGTCATCAGTAAGGGTTGCCTACTCCTGCTGCTATTTGTGAGCCTAATAGAAACTTTGAGGTATCTTCATCATTCACACTGAGAACTTAATTAACAGAAGTAGATCCAACTATAGGAGGGAGGCCTGGGTGCAAAAGCAGAGGAAAGCACCACAGCTTCAATTTTTAAAGGTAATTAGGTGGTATTTCCATGGCTTTAAGATGCCTAAATGTCATTTTCAAGAGTAACTTAGGTCTGTGAAACAAAGTCTCAATGACATGCAAGGGGATTTCAGTTGAGTCACAGCCTGAAGTGAACTTCAGCTGTCCACATCACATAGTCCATGCAAAAAGTGGAAGGACACCCAATCACCTGTAAAATCTGAGCCTGGGCCACCATTCATTGCCAGCACTATTAAATTTAGAAATCTACATTTTATTTATTTTCTAAGGGATTCACCCCTTTACTCTTCCATAGTAGAGGGAGCAAACCACTCATTTAGTGATGAACCTGTTAGAGGCTGCACGCAGCACCTCAGGTACACTGTTGCTAATAATCTGATGACCTGCCAGATCCAATTTGTTTCAAAACATAGAGGCAGAGAGGTCTTTGGAAATAGTGAGCCAACTACTAATAATACAAAGTATTTACATTGGAGCTACAACTATTTGGAAACGAAATATGATTTACCTTTATACATCCTTTAGATACTTTTAAATATCCCTGTTGTCTCCAAAGACCCCTTGGAGAGCATTCCTTTATGTGACTGGATCAAAGGAAAAAAGGGGTGCATGAAAAATAAGACAGTCACTCAGGTAAGCAGATTATTCAACAGAACATGAAGTCCTTGGTAAGGTCAGGAGAGCTCTACAACATAAAGAAAACACTACTGTTTTAAGAAAATGGTTGTCGGTAGAAAAACAATACTCCTACAAACATTAAAAAAATGGCCAAATAATGTGATTTGTAGTAAAAGAATCTCAAAACCGTTTTGAGAAAGCAACTCACTGAAAAGCTCAGACTACAGAAAATTTGCTACCTGTGTGGAGGAATTTGATCCCAATTTTCAGAGGCACTGCTTTCATGACAGTTGCAGTTTCACGGCTTTTCTACTGTGGATCATGCGTAAGGAGCAAGAAGTATAACTAAACATCCCCCCGAGTTTCCCAATAATGCTATGAAACATTGGAGAACTGCCCACAGTTTGTCAGGGGAAGCCTGGACACCTTGAAGTGAAGGCCTTTTGTATGAACCCCCGGCTGAAACAGAGCATAAAACCGCATCCCTTGCAGACGCAGGCTGTCGCCGAAGAGGAACACCCCCAGCCAAGGGCGTGCGGCAGGGTACGGGATGGAGCCGTACATGGGGAAACACGCAATGCAGGTCTGCACTGAAGTACCAGAACCAGGTAATACGGTACGGCTACGGTTTCGTATAAAGGCCCAGGTCCTTTTCAAAGCATCCTGTTACTTCAAGCATATGCCCAAAGTCCTGAATAAAGGCCATTTGAGGCAATGATGCAGATCCTGGTAATGGAAGTGACATGAGGAAGAGGTACCATATGCCTTGGAAAGAAATAATTTTATCAGGAAATAGACAGCAAAAGCCAAACAATACCCATAAAAACTGAAACCGCCAGAATATAATTTATTTCCTTGGGAAAGGAAATTTTCATGAATGCTTAGAAGGTTTCATATATTTTCCCAGACCCACAACAGCTATTTTCCATATGAGCCAGACTGAAATAATCAGTCACATAACTCTGCTCTGGTCCTTACAAATCCTGGCAAAGTTAATCTAGGTATGGACTTTTCCATAAACTATAGCCCCTCCACAGGCAGCTAGGTTCATTTGCAGACCCCATGCATTTCTAGGGGTCAGATAAGACTGACTCACAGCCTAGATCCAACTCCAGACATGTCAGTAATTTGAATCAAATGCATCTTCTCTTAACAATAGACTTCTGGCTATAGGCTGAAGGATACCAGTGACTGTGGACCAGTGCATGCAAGGGAATATCAGAACCACAGCGAGAATTGTTGTGAGCAACCCGCTGCTGGGCAAGAAGGGACAGAGGTAATTTAGGATGCCTCTATCTGTGTGGAGGTTATTTCTGCAGCTGGCAAAAAGGTTCTGGGGCAAACTCCAGAATGACAAAGATGCCAGATTCCTTCTTTGCAGAGAGCATCAGTCTATCACCACCATCTTGTGAAGAAAAATTACTTAAAAACTTAAGCAGCTGCCAAGCACTTAATAAAAGGTCGGTATTGTTAGAATAGTCAAGTCTGCATTGGGGACACCAGTTTTGTAGGCTTAGAAGGCCTACAGTGTAGTTTTTATAGGAAGCACAGACTGTTTCAGTGCCTGAAGAGAAAGCAAGTTGTACTGAGCCAAAGAAAGTATGTGGGAGTCAGGAGTTTCATTAAAATTTCCAGCTCATTGCCTTTCAGATCCCTCTTTTGTCAACTGTGGATGAAGTTTCTCTAACTCACGGAAGTGTTTTGAGAACAAGCTAACGTTCATGAAATACTTTGAAAGTAGAATGGTCAGAGTATTATTCTATTGCATTCATCTTCTCACTTCCTGGGAATCGTTGTCCCATAACAAGATCTCAAACACTCTTAACAACTGTTTTTTTACATTCACGCAGCTGTTCAAAATGGATGCATATATGAATTCATGCTGGTCAAGAAAGAGGAAAGGTTGTAGACAGATCTTCACCTAGACCATTAAATGACCACTATTTCAGGCAAGGATCTTGAGGCACCCATATTCCTCTGTTATTTTAATCCATGGCCCAGACTGTGTCTGCTGACAGCATTAGAGCCTGGGCACACAGGGCAGTAAAATCCGTCCCCTGAACGTTCCTGGGAACAGATTGCAGAAGCAGCATGAACCAATGAAACAAACAACAAAGCAAAATACAACTGAGTGATTGCCCACAGAAGATTTCTCTGGGTTCTTATGTGGGCATTTCCATTAGAGAGAAGAACTTTAGGGTTGGGGTATCTGAGCTGGTTGTCCACCTCCAGGTTCAACCAGATGCCGCACATCATCTGTAGGAAGCAAAACTGGACTTAAAGGAATATAAAGGGTGTCTAAAGGAGCTGTTGGAATGAAACTGAAGCTACCAATAGCTAACAAAAAAAAAAAAAGAAAAAGATCAATAGGGCATTTACAAAATAAAAAACCCAGACCAGAGGAAATACATTACAGCCACCTACTATCGTCTGAGAGAAAGGGGTAAAACTCACTCATTTGGCTTAAAGGCTGTGTAGCTAATGCTTCTTGAGTTTTTGCTGCCAGACAACACATCTAAATAGAAGATTTTTTCCTCCCCCCCACACATAGCTAATTAAAAATAGTCATGGTGTTACAGGACATCTGTAATTGGCCTTGTGTGGAAGCTCTGTATTCCACTGGTTATTACAATCATTCTCCCATTGCAACCAACTTCAGCTTCACTAAATCAGCCATTTATTTTCTCAGCTGTCAGGGTCCTGGCTGAAAACACAGGAACTATTTAACTTCCATCCTCCTCTTTCACACTGTGGTATACAAGAAACATCTACATATTCTTCAGTTTTCATAAGACACTTATTCCTTTAACTCAGAGCAGATTTCCTCCAATAATGTACACATTCAAGGCAAAATCCAGCTCCTTTTGGATGGCAAGCTTCAAATGCAAAATAACTTTTTGCTTCTTTTTTTCCCATAGTTATGTCTTGCCCTTCAAAGTGCTGTTGGAGAAAACCCTAAGATGTAACACATAACGCCACTGAAAATGTCAGATCCCACATCAAACCATAGTCTTAAATACAGGTTGAACCTTCAGCCCATGTAAGAACTAGGCAGTTTCACATGGGTTTCGTAAGAACAATAATTGGCATCACTGCTTTTTAGGGACTTCCTTTGAAACAGATTTTGCAGACAGCTCCAAATTTGGTGTTGGTGCAAACCCACAGAGTTCATTAGAAATAGCCTTATTTACTATGCCTCATGGAAAAGAAAAAAGGCCTGGGACTCTTTGGAAATCCAGTCACTTGTAGGCAAAGTGTCAAATTTTTAAAGCAAAGACACAAGACAGTTGTTCCTGGGAATTTCAGAGTGGATGATTTTGGAGAAGACAAATTATATGTGGAGGCATGTATAGGAACCTGAATTCCTATTCAGGAAAGAGTGATTAAGCAGGGGAATGACAATTCGACTTGCTCACACCTGGATCTGGGCATACTTTGGGGCTAAAATAGCCAAATAAAAGTTTTTCTATTTTGAAAATTGACTAAATGTCATTTTAAAAGGAATTTAAAGGAGGTTCAAACAAATGTAAATGCCTCAACATAAGTTGGATGCTGCCAAAATATTTTAACCAGTCAGAGTGGTTTTGGCTTGTTTGCTTATTTTTCCAAGAAAAAGGGAAATGGGGAATTAACTTCTTTTATTTGTGCTTTCTGTATGTGAAAATAAGCAATTTGCAGCGTATGCTAGCATCACCAGTCAATGTCACATCTTGTGACTTGACATGACTAACCCACATAAGGTCTAGTGGTTTCTGACTGGCTGCTGCTGCAGTGGGAGCGCTCGTTAGTCCCCACTGCAAACTCCCTGAACTCTCAAGGCAAAATATAACTTCCCTCCCACACATAAAGCCGTCCACTGCTGCAGTCTTTCCCTCTTCAGCCTTATGCTTGCACTACCAGGACTGCTGTAATCTGAACATGTGCATAGAGTGACAAAATATAAGGCTTTAATCAAGCTGGTTTTAAACACTCATCATTCCTGAGATTTCCTCCCCGTGAATCACGAGTTTATTTTCGTACCCCGGCACCAGCCATGCCTGCCACAGTGGCACCGGCACTGCTAGCAGGGAAGGGATCTGTGGGGACAGTCACTTCTCCAAAACAGACAACATTAGTTACCCTCTTTGCACCACCTTTTTTCCACTTGCCAAACCACATTTTAAAGGCAAAAGAAGGAAAGGCGGTGCCTGGGGCTGCTTGCTGGCACCAGGCAGAGAGGGACCCTCAGCTGTGGCTTTGAATATGGCGCAGGCGCTGCTGACCTGATGAGGAGCTCCTCCGAAAACCAGTGCAGGTTGGTGAGGGTACTGTGGGAAGCAAAGGGGTAAAACACAGTGAATTCCCCACTGGCGTTTCCTTCTGTGAGAGCATCCACCACCTACAGAAGGTCCTCGGCACCAACCAGCCTCCTAAAGCACCTTTTGTGGGTAGGGCCAGAGAGCTTCCCTGGCCAAAATAAACACACTTCTGAGCATCACCTGCCACAGCAGGCAATGACCAGAGCCCTGCTGCCAGCCACGGCTGCCAGGAAAGCTTACTTTAACAAACCACAGCCACTGCACACCATCAGCAAGCCATCGCAGCCTCACCCTGAAGATCCCGGCACCCAGCTGGGATGCTTGCTCCTTCTTGTGCCGAGCTATTTTTCCACCTGTGCTATGATTATCACTGCCTGCTTCCACCCTTGGAATTATCACTGCCTTCCTCCTGACTTGGTCCCATGGCTCTGCCGGTGACATTGCGAACTGACCTGCCCGGCCCCACCGCTGCGGCCGGTTCTCTTCCAGCAGCCCCAGCGTCTGCTTCGCTTTATGCGCCACTCGTGCCTATTGCAAATGAGCACGGTTAGGGAGGAATCACAGGCCAGAGGTGCAGTCTAACTGGCTACACCTTCTTTTCCTATACCTTTTCCTACACTACACTCCCCCAGTGCAATTTAGCGAGCCTGGAAGAGTGGCAGGCACTACAGTAGGAGTGGTTGCAGCAGCCCCAGGAGCGTGCACACCCTCTGCCTTGCATTGGCACACTGGGCCCGATGCCCATGCTTCGGCTTCACTCTCTCTAGAGCAGAGCTGAATACCTGGGTCACGCTGCAGAGGCTGAAACTGGGCTTTTTTGGTCCTTTCAGCAAGAAGACCATAACGCAGGAAACAGAATCAATGTGGTTTTCTAAAATATTTTCTATGTTTTGAGCTTATTGATTTAGAAAACTTTTTTTCATCAGCTTGCCACAAGGTGTGACTTTTCAGATCGCTATACTATGTCAGTAAAACATCATTACTAACATTAAATATCTACATTCCTTAAAAACAGGACACACTGGACAGGAATATCAGTACTGATGCTCCTAAATTTATAGAAAACAAGTTTAAAAAACAGTTTTGAAATCAGCACAAATAATATTGTTCTCCACTGATGTACTTCTGTCACTTTTACACTGGGACATGCAAGAAGTACCAGGTACTGCCACTGATTTTTATTTTATTCCTGTATTGTAGCAGGTGCAGAAACAACCATTGTCCTAGGCACTGTCTACTGAGCAATAGCAATGTGCTGGATTTCAGAGTCTTATCAGCTTTGCCACCGAGTGGTCCTTAAGCCAAAACCCCACTTTGAAAGGAAAATATGTTAATGCAAACATGCTGCTTTATCATCTCAATATTTTCCAGCTTATCTCTTATGAGGTACCAGAAGCACAGTCTCAAGAACCCAGGGATAAAGGATATCAGGTTGTGATGAGTGCCTGGCAGCTTCCTCTTTGTTATCCTGGAAAATAGATAAATTCTTTGCTAGCTTTGTGCTTGCAGAGTTCACAGGAATTGTCACCTAAGTATAATTCCTATTCTTAAGAAGGAAAAAAAAGAAAATCCAGCCAAGCAAACCTGCATTGGCAATCAACTAAGAAATGGAAAGAAGATTAGACACTCCTTACAGTTTCTGTACTTTTTACAGATGCATCATCACCTGTTTGGATGGGATTTTTCTTCAGTAATTTCAGCTATTTCCCTTGCTACAATTTACACATCCGTATCTCCCACTTGACTTGTCATTACTGATAAACCTTACAAGACTACATCTAGTGGTATTTTGCAGGACAGCCAAGAAACCAAACCGCTTCTGCCTCTGAGCATCACTCCACAACCCTTCTTGGAGCAAGGGCTGCATTTTCCAAGGCCTGGGACGGGATGCCGAAGCACTGATGTCATTTGCCTGAACTGCCAGGCCCTTCTTTTCCTGTTTCTCTTTGCTCAACAAACTCCTGAATCATTCCAGCTCCACCATGTGACTCACAGCTTGTTCCATAAATAATTGGAAGTAGGCGGGAGCTGAGAGCAATAAAAACAGAACCTGAAGGTGCTGGAATGAGATCGGTTGCCTTGGTGTTGGCTTTTTTTTTTTTTTGCATAAGGAAATCTGCTCTTTAAAAAAGGAAAAAAAGAAAAGTCATCTGCTTTATTTAGCAGGAGTTAGCAATGCATGCTTTGTTCCCTGCAATGGGCCAAGCTGACGTCATGAGGAGCAGCTGGCTGATAAATATTTTTCAGTATAGCTTCATATATTCCTCAAAGCCTTACACTGGAGTTGGGATGAGAGGATTCCCAGCTGATTTGCCTGAATGCAGGCCAGAGGAATAAAGTGTCTCTGATGGCTCCATTTTGCACTGTTGTACGTATTCATTAGCCACCAAATACCTCACTTGGAATAGCAGGAAAACCTTGCAATCCCTTAGCATCTTCCAGCCAATACTTAGCAAATATTAATTACATTAACCTTCAAACACTCCTGTGAAGTAAAATAGAATCCGTCTATCTTATCTCTATTTCAAACAGAAGACAACAAGACAAGGGCAAGAATAGATATTTATGCCAACACAGCCAATAATTCTGCACTAAAAACATGAGTAGAATAAAAGGACAGCATTTTCTTACCTGCCATATGATGCGTATTCAACTGAAAATGTTAGGTGGATTGTATGAACTACACATAAAACAGCGTTATCTAAGCACCAGGGGCAAGGATAGTTATTATGGTGTTTTGACATACTACAAAATGTGTCAGAGTGATATTGCAAGGAAGCAAACAAGCAAGGAAACCAATGGCATTTAGGGTCAAATTTCCCACCAACCATTTAACACGGTGCATTCCAAAACAAGGATCAATTAGACCTGTGACAGAGATTCAGCTTGCCTATTTTTCACTCTATACAACTGATCTACACAGCAGATATTAGTACAAATGTGAAGTTACTACACATCCAGGACAGGCTGGGAGCTTTGAGATGCCCCGCGCCACAAACAACCTCTTTTACAACATGAAGGTTTAATTGATGATGTTACATGCATACCCCAAAGGGGCCACTACTGGTTTCTTGGGGCACTCCTGATTTGTGTGGTCACTGTTTCTTCTGGACAATTCATGTCTGAATGTATCATATAACCTACTCTGAATCTCTGTTCTCATAGTAGTTTCTGTGTTGCCAAATTGGATTATCTGACCCACAGCCCATGGCACATTTACAATATGCGCACCTGTGAAAACAGTTTCAGGACTGGCAGGTCTGCATTTCTACAGCAGAATTGTCACTGTGGGAGCATACCGTGCAAAGCAGCCGTGCTTGTGGATGGCTGTGCCTAAGTTGTCCATTTCCTTTTGAACACCTCCAAATCACTCCTGAGATTATTAACTCATCCATGATTGCAGCTCTGTTGCCCATTGAATGTGTCTAGTAAATATCTGCTAGGAAAGACCTTTCCTTAAAGTGGTCACAAGAAAAAAAGAAAAATATATATCAAAATAATAATGCAGCAAGAAAAAAATAGTAAAAATTCTCAACGATTTGGATTTATTGCAGAGGGCTATTCTTCAGTTATTTTGCTACTGAGTGTTTTAAGGCATCTCTTTCCCCTCCAGCCTCACATAGTTCAGGGGAACTGTCATACAGTTCTCTTGTGCCTCAGCTGCCCATGGCTTGGCCATTACTCATGAGTTAGACCAGCTCCATTCTCCACAGAAAGGCACTACCCTTTTCATCTTCTAAGTCAGTTTTTCTGCCAAACTGTGGCACTGACACTCTCTGGGTGTGATTCAGCCAATTTTCTCATCCACTTCAATGAGCCTTGACTCAGTGTTAAGAGGATAATTTCTTCCCACAGCTTCTGGGAACATCAAATGAAATTAAGACTGTCACCTACTGGACCCTAAGCAGCCTAAGTCTCCAGTATACTGGATCTGCTTTGTTTTCATCTCTTTCAGCCTGTGTCAACCTACCCTTTTACCTCTGTTTTTCTTCCACAACAGAAAATAATCTGCCTTGACCTCATATATGGCTGGAAATTCACCAGCATGGCTCAGTCTGCAGGGGAAAAGGTCATCCCAGATTTCCCTTGTGTAGAAATCTTCAGGTACGCAAAAGAGCTGCTCTCATGAGGACACCGCTGTCTGGGCCCTCTAGCAATTCTGCTTGATGAAAACCCAGCAGGAAAATATCAGCATTAGAGCAGGTAGGAATATCTGTTCACATTGTGAAGAAACCTGTTGCAGAATACGCTGTTCTCCTTTACAAGTGTACCCGCCACCCTAGCAGAGCAGATTCTCTGCCCCTACAAAGCTATCCCAAGCAAGATGAACTGAAAAGTTTTGTGGGTTTCTCTCCCACAAAAAGCTTTATGGGATGCAGGTCCTGGATCTGACTTCATTAGGGTGTCTGATGTGGGCCAGGGCCAAAAGAGCCTTCCCAGTTTGTCCTTGCTGCCTTTTCTGCCCTGGAGCAGGTACGTGCTGTCCTCAAAATGTATGAGATCCATCTCTAGAAGCATTAGGATTTTTTTCCCTAAGGCAAACAGTCAAACCAGGAAACGTTGCAACCCATAGCAAAAGAGAATTTAAAATTAGGAAGAGAAACTTGAGCTAAAGAAGGAAGAAATCTGCTGGATGTGTATCTTGCTGTCATCACAGTATTCTCTCCAAGACAATTTTTCAGCACAGTAACAGCAAGAAGACAAAACCAGCAGGCACCTACCAGGCCATTCAGTCTAGCCCACCGCTAATACACATGCCCACACCACCCTTCCCTATTCATAACCACAGCAATATCTATCTTAGAAGCAGTCATGAATCCCACTTGTGGGGCTACTGCTCAAATGCCTAGAAACCATTTTCTAATTTCAAGCTTAAACTTATTCCTGGTCATTTGTATTCTAAAGCATCTGTGGCTCCTTTTCTCCTCTGGTATTTACCCGCCTGATGCATTTCCAGACTGCAAACATATCACATTTCTGCTTTTGTTTTGCAAGGTTAAATAAATCATTCCCTTCAATTTCCTACTGTAAAGCAGGATCCCTGTTCTGCTGATCCTTCTCACTGCCCTTTTCTGCATCTGCCAGTTCTAATTCACCTTTCTGCAAAGAGAATGATCAGAACTATATGTGGTATTGGAATTAATTTTAAGTACCTCAAAATGGGGAGAAAAAGGATCACTTATGAGGACCAGCTTAAAACTTGTAAACCCCCCCTCCCCAACAACATTTATAGCATATGTTAGAATTAACCACTTTCACTCCTTACATCTGTGGAAAAAGACTTAAAGAACAGCACTGTATGGTGGTTCTGTCTAAGGATTAGGTGGTCAATTAGACATCACTACTAATATCTTGTATAATTGTGTTATAATTTGATCCCAGAATCAAAAAGAGGTTGATAGAAAATAAATTGTAAGGTTTGTGGGATGTCTACCGTGTCATGGTAACATTGCTTCTGTCCCTGAATGTGGGATTAGGGGCTTGAGGCAAGGATGGAGAACTCAAGTGAAAGCCTATGCGCTGATTTCAGCAGGCAGAAAAACAGCTCCAGAGGAGTGATTTTCATATTTCTGAACCAATGGACCTTTGCCAGTCCACAGAATTTCCCTTCTTTAGGCAGGAGCGGAGGGGGGCGTGTGGCTTGCCGAACAGCTGTAAGGCCCTGTACATCCTTGCAGCCCCAGTGCATGCCGCCTGCCAGGCTGCCTCCAAAATAAGCCCTGATGTAAACCCTGCAGCCAGCCAAAACTGTCTACTGGAGCCTTCTGACCACGGAGGGTTTCCCTGGAGCAGAATTTGTGCAAAGCTTCCCTAGAAGCATCCTTGGACATGCACAGAAGCTTTCAAAGATAGTTTATGAAAGACCATGGACGTATTTTCTCAGGCCGGATGTAGAAATACCCTCATAATGAAAAGCAAAAAGGCTCTAGCTGGCAATCATTTCAGTGGCTTTGTTTCTGCAGTCCCAGGAAGGATTCCTTCAGCTGTGAAAGCAGCACATGCAACCACAGCAGATACTGTCAATTTGCCACATGAGGAGTCCTTCCAGGGAAAAAGCGTGTCACCTTCTGGTACCACTCTGTCTTGCGTGCATGCATTCTGCAAGTGGGAAAAGCCAAGAGATTCCCACTGCCATTTGCTTTCTGTCCTTTACACCTTGAAAATTTATGTTATGAACAAAGGAAAGAAATATATGCAAGCACTGGAGCCATAGTGCCAGCAACATCCTCAGAGTATTGGCCAGACCTTTTCTGTAGGCTGTTTCTGAAGCCATCAAAAAAGAGGGATTTCTTCCATGCTTATAACAGAAATAAAGTTCAGAATGGAAACATATGTCATGGCTAATCCAAGTGATTGCTCCACTTCAGCACTTACTGCTCCACAGATCTCAAGAACAGTTATTGTCCTTATTGGACCAAGTTAATTCCAAATGCACATCTTGTAGATTAGATTTATGCAGACATACACTAGTGCTCTACTCACATACAGCAGAGAGGAACAAGACCCTTGGGTTTTAACTTTTCCAACTTTCAGCCTTTCTAAGGTCTGCAGCATACACTTAGTTGGGTTTACATGGCAATGGGAACAAGAGATGTTTGTTTCTAAGTCTTTTCATATGGAGTTATTTGAAACATACATAATGTTCATAGCACAAGAGATTTTCAGGCTATCACATGAACATCAATGAAACACACTTTTGCCAGCACTGGTTGAAGTCACAGAGAAGTCACAGTCTCAAAGAGGGTCAGATGGGCAGGCAAGCCCTGGCTCTCATGCCTGCTCTATTTTCTTGCAGGAGACTCTGTCTGTACACATATTTATTCATGGGAGAGAACTGTAACAGAAGCAGAAACCTAACTGAGTTTTAAATTTTCTTACTAACATTTTCTTGACCTAAGGCCCACCATACTGGGAATTGCCAGAGAGAAAAACATTAAAGTAACTGTAAATACAAAATTTCTGGTGAAGGGATGAAAGCCAACTCAAAAGGCTGAGCCCTTCCCCCAAGAAGTCTATAGCAGGCTAGTACTAGGAGAGGATCCAGGACATCTAACAGTACTTAATGTCTCAGGAGTAGGTCCTTAGACTGCATTCACATCTTCTTTTCTCATCACAAGGACTTATTAGCTCATCTGCCTTAGAGCATAAAGCTCTACTAGTAAATTCAAGCATGCCCACATTGTGCCTATGCACTCCAACACTGTTACCTATGCTAATAAACTGTGAGAGAATTCCCTAGCATGGATGTAGCCTGCTCCAACCAGTGCTTTCCCAAGCAACTTCTGGACTTGTTTTAGTCGCAGGAGTTTGCCAGGAACCACACCCAAGCAGCAGTTTGCTTGCAGCCACCTAACGCAGGCAAACCCAGTTCACCGGCATAGATGCAAGCTGTTCCATGCCAGTTGGCCTCAATGGCTCTGAACATTCCCAGGCACATTTAATATAGCGGTATAAACCCAGCCTAAGTCCTTTAACAAAATTACAAAGTCAAATCAAATCGTCACTGAAAAGCTGTTACACATACGGTTTTAATAGTGTACTATTTTGCAAGTGTCTGGCATTTTCTGGGCTCGCTACACTAATAGTATGCTCCAGCTATATATGCTGACACAATTTCATAGTTAACAGTGGAGTTGCTGTGATGCAGAACTCCAGAAAGGCTGTGATGAACTGGCTCCTTTAGAATGACAACGGTGGAAGAACCTAAAAAAAAAAAGACTTTCTAAGGTCAAGTTTGGCTATGACCTAAGTTGCTATCACTAAACCTTTTCTACTTGTGACAATCTCATGACAATTTTCTGCTGTGTCATTGCAATTGCCTCCCACAGCCAGGCACCAACAATTCCAAGAAAGCAACTGCTCTCCTATTGTGAGAACAAAGTTGGAAACACAGATGTGATTGACTGGAGGTCTGGCAAACTCCAAACTCTATTTTTAACTCCAATCACAAGTTCTAGGGTGTCCCATTAAATTACTGAAATAAACATAATACCTCATTTCCTTCAAAACCAGCATGCTGTCATTCCAGTTGGAAGGGACTTCAGGAGGTTTCCAGTCCAAATCCTTGCTCAAAGCAGATCTAGTTAAAGCAAGTTGCTCAGGGGCTTGTGTGGCTGTGTTTTGAAGATCTGCAAGGGTGGAGAGTTTACAGCTTCTCTAAGAACACGTTCCAGTGTTTGACCAGCTCTATGGTAAAAAAATTTCCTTATACAAAGTCAGAATTTCCCATGTTCCAGCACACGTTTTTTTCTCATCCTGCCACGGTGTGCCCAAGAAGTCTGACGCAATCTTATCTATATTGTCCTATTAGGTAGTTGTAGACATCAATAAGATCTCTCTTCAGCCTTCTCTTCTCCAGGTGGGACAGACCTAGCTCTCTCAGCCTCTTTTCACACATCTTGTGCTCCAGTCCTCTAATCATTTTAGCAGCCTTCCACTGAACTCAATCCAATACGTCATGCTTTTCTTGCACTGGGGAACCCAAAATGAGACATAGTACCTCAGATGCTGTCTCACAAGTTTCCATGATCTTCCCAGGGACTGAGGTGAGTCTGAGCAACCTGTAGCTCCCTAGATCCTCCTTCCTCTTCTTGAATGCAGGTGATGCCTTTTCCCAGTCATCATGAACCTACCTCAGTCACTATAACCTTTCAAAAGGGGTAGAGAGCAGCCTCACTATGATATCAGTCAGCTCCCGTCACACCCTTGGGTGCATCCAACACGGTCACGTGGACTTCAGTATGTCAGGTTGGCTTAGTACTCCCTGCCGTATCTACAGAAAGTAGTAAGATTTGCATTCCCACAGACTCTGCTAGAAGGCTCAGGGAAGCAGGAAGCTTGAAATTAGATGATTTTGGTTTCTGTACCTTTTAGACACATATCTGGTCAGTCATGTGCACTAAAATTGTAAGAGTCAACAAAGATTTTATTCTACTCTGTATGCCAAACGGGCCAAATTTGGAATGCACTGCGACCTTAATTCATAGTCTTCTCAGTTCCCAAGGGCGAGACTTTAGCAATGCTTTTTTCAACACAGGATTTAGTATGTATTTGTAATACATTGTAGAATGCAAGACTGAATACAGAAAGCTTGACAGCTAGAAGCCTACTCCTTACTCTGTCTCCCAAATTAGAGACAGATGAGCAAGGCCCAAACAGACTTTTTCCTCCTTGCGCTTATATCTATGTGATGCCAGCTATGTAGATGAACACCAATAAACACTAATCAAAACGTGCAGCATTCTTTACCACAGGAGCTATATGAGATATGATTTGGCCTTCAAAGTAATTGGTCCGGGCCTTTCATAACAAGACAGCTGAGCTCGGTTTAGTTCACTATGATTGATGATATTTCTGATTGCTTCCATTAGAAGGCTTGCTGTACTATGAACAGTCAGGAAAAAACCCACCACTACCTTCATTAGGAGAACTTGTACACAATTTAATAGAAGACAAACCCATCAGACCTATGTGTCACAAAAGCCACACCCCCCCACTAAAGCGCTTTGTTGAGTCAGGGCAGGAGATGATGACACCATTCACTGAGCATTTAGGCCAGTGTAGGCACATCCCATTGCATGATTAGGCCCCAAGAAAGGCATCGGGGATTAAATACAGGATGTTTTTTTCTAACAAAGGTTCAAAACCTTGTGACAGAAGATACACTGTGCCCTGACTACTACTGAATTCAGTCTTGTACGGACTGCCAATGAACTTTATTGTTTGGTCTCCATCTTTTGCAGTGACTCATGTTGTGACACATTTGTCAGGGGAATACTCACATATACAGAAATAAACACATAGGGCAAACAGGCACAGTATTAAAAGGGGAGGTCAAATTATGGTTCCATTAACCTTGAGAGCATCTTTTTAAAAGGAGATGAAAAACAAAACAACAAACAACCAAACCTAACCTCCAGCTAAAAATAGGACCTCTTCAGCTGAACTCTTTTGTACCAGAGCAAATATTTATAGATTGCTCAGAAATCCTGAATAATGGGGGGTTTAATGGAGACTGACAGGTTCTTAACTAAAATAGTGCTAATGGGTACCATGATGAGGCTTCCCTAACCTTTACCACAGGGGCCATTGTGCCGGCAGACGGTTTGCAGTCTCTACAACCATGGACAATTCATGTTACACAATTAATGACTCCTCAGAGGAAAGCAAATGATCATTCCTAGAGCCTAACAGCAAAGTAGGTGGGTAAATAAATAAATAAATAAAACTTACAGCTTTCAGATTTCTGTCACACCCATCAGGAAAATCTCAGAATAAAACGCAGAGAGAAAGATCTTTTAAAGATAAAACACAAAAGCAACAATAGCATGTTTTTGACTGCCATCCACCTGCAACTGGAAGCGATGAAGAATTTGGGGCAGAGGGACAGTGCACACAAATTTTTAAAATTGCATGTTTTTATTCAAGAATTTCCAGTGTTTATTTTTAAACTTTCCACCAGAAAATAAATGGATCATTGTAATGTCAAAAAACTGTCAAGAAATGAGCAAGAGACCTGCAAAGTTCTTCGTGCAGCCCTAGGGAGGGCTCTCTGGTGACAGTAGACAAGCCAGAGTGTGTTTAAATAAATCAGATGCCAAATCCCCTGGAGAAACTGTGGGTTCTATTTGCTACTCGTAGCATTAACAAACAATCTCCTTTCCATTCCTTACAACCCATCCTGACTCTTTTTTAGGGCACAGGATTTTACAGGAGCCAGCAGGGTAGTTCAGGTCTCAGTGTCAATTCAAGGGACTGAGATATTTGTCTCTAGAGCTTGGATTTAGCCAACTGTGAGGACAGGAGAGAGCAACAAGAACCAGAACCAAGGCTAAACCTGGACATCTCTGGACTCAGCATGCCCACGGTTCGCATTTGAAGCATCCGCTCACCTCCATAGCAGGACTGGAGAAGTACTAACAGTTACAAACATGCAAGATCTGGTATTAATCCCTATGACTTTTATCTCTCCATTTCAGAGCGACTTTGTTTATGACTCAATCATCAGGATAATTCTGGAAGCTTTTATTCTGGTGATCTGAAAACATTATTATCCTCTTAGGAAAATGTTAGTATTTCTTTGGGGTGTGGTGTATAACTTGGATATACACTTTGGCTGAGGGCTAAGGCTAACTAACAAGAGTGGGAATGACATTTTGCAAGAGATGAATCTTCTTAATTTCTCTCAGTAATTACTGTGAATACCTTAGGCACTTAATTTTGAAACAACATAATCCAAAAATACACGTTAAAAGGCTAAAACATACATTACAAAGTACTGATCCTTACAATACCGTATTTAGAAGAGTTCAGTGCAAGAAACTGGCTTTAAACCAGTAAATAAACAATGCCTCTTATTTTGTTTCAGTTAGCTGGAAGGTGTGGCCAAATGACAGTTAAAACCAGAAAAAAAATCAATTCCAGCTTTTCTTATTTTGCTAATAAAATAAGCATAGTTTCACCCTCTTGAGTGAACACTTTATAATAATGATTGCTTAAAGAATTCATTACCTTTAAACACAACACCTCTTTGACTCTGCATGTCATTACAGTTTCTCTGAGTGCCAGTCATAGTAGCAGTATGTGCCAACTACTGTCCTTTTCCTCATGAATGGCTGCCTTCCAACAATTTTGGCTATATATAACTACTGGAGTGTTTGAGGAGGAATTCGGGGAATGAAAAATCTACAGCAGATAAATTTGCACAGGTCTGTAGTAGAAGCTTGAGACCTATCTCTGCATTTCCTAATTAATGGTAATTCAGGAATATCTATTTTGCTGGCCTCTGTATAGTACATTACATCTGCAATCCACCCAGACCATGGCTCCTGAATGTCTCTCTTAGCGGCAGTGCTCATGTGAACCTCCACCAGCTCCCATCTCCTTTACAGCTATTCATTTCCACTACTTCACCACTCCCTCAGTGGTGCCAGGACATTTACTGATTAGAAACTGGTGTCTGAACAAACCTCAGGTGGTATCATTTTGCTCTTAGGGAACATTTATTCAGGATGCAGTTATATAATGCAGCTATAAACATCACAAGGTGAACTGATTAGGGAATTGATCCAGGTTTTAAATCAGAATATTTTTAACCCAAATAAGTTCCCTGATCTCATTCATTACTATAACTAATGAAGAATGATGCGAAAATGAGGAGACCGGTGGTGCGGAAGGTGGCACTAGCATCAAGAGTATCCACAGATGTCTTAAACTCTCTTTCTATGCCCACAAGCCTCTACCAAACTGCTTTATGCCAAAATTGATGGCTTTATCTCACCTGCTGATGGAGCATATTGACATCTGTGTAGGCCATGAATTAAACCCGAGAGCAGCTTCCCAAGCAAGAACCAGGAAGAGCATTCAAAGGGTTCATCCTTTGCCAGGGATACGGGGTTCAGGTGAAAACACGATGATCCGGAGGAGGGCTCTGTCTCCTCCTGTGCTCAGCATGCGCTAGCCGGGGGCCATCCCTCTGGCCAGAGGTGGCCAGGAACTTGACAGAGTTGGTAGGAAGGATTCCAGAGCATACCTCAGGATCCAGCACATCAGGTCTTTCAAGTGGAGAATTCACGCTGCCCAAGCACAGGCTGCTTGTAATGGAAAGAAGGAAAACTCTCAGTCACTCTCTGAAGGTCCCACTGGCTGCCCATGATGCCCGCAATTTCATTTTAGGCTCTCAAGCTAGATGAAGATAAAGACAGACAATGTGAACTCTCTATATATGCCTCTGTACTTACCATGTCTTTTGTCACCTTGAGGGCTAAAGGAAATGAACAGTGGCTCTAATATTGCAGACTGCTCAAATCCCAGAAGCTCTATTACAGATGTGTGTTTGTAAAAGCCATCAAACAGCAGTATGTAACAAATTATTCTGCAGAAGAAAATCTTCAGTTAGCGGTTGAAAATTAGATCTTTCTTTAACCATTCTCTTATTGCAGTTTCTCATACCATCACTGGACACTTGAAATTCTATCTGGACATCCTTGTTATACGCAAGAACGATTTCCACTTTCTTTATTTTAACTCTGTACCTTGTGGTATACCAAGTTCATCTGGATCCCAGTGTGAATTTTGTGCCTCACACCTCTCTGTTAAGACTGCAGACATAGCAGATGCATCAGCAGGTGTTAAGTTTCAGATTATCGGACAGAATGTTACAGTTCTGAAATTCTTCTTCCTTTTTTTCTCAGTCATATTTCCCATTCATTGAGTAAAGTGAGGATATCTATCTCTGGTCTTGGTTCCTTGTAAAGCAATCTATTTTCTTTTTCTTCAAAAACTCAGTAGGAAAATCAGCTTCTTAAACACCTGGGCAAAGCCAACAGTTTCAGTAACTATCATTATGAGATGCAAGGTCAGAGCCTCTTACCTGCAGGACAGTGGGTACACCATCCCCACCAGAGCTTTATAAACCACGCTAAAATCTTTCTTCTTTGTTCTGCCTTAACACTATCAAGCATGGGCAGCATAACACAGTGGAGCCAACATGCGATTAAGAGGTACCTGTAACAAGTTTCCATAGATTTGGGGTTTTTTTTAATGCATAAATGCATTACAAAGTTCTCATGTGTTTGTGCACTTGTGCAGCAGCCCACAGTGAGGGTTTTGCTGGCTGTTCCCCACACCCTCAGAGACAGGCATGTCACAACTTGGGCTGAACATAAAAAGGAATGCACAGGAAAAAGTTACAAGGTCTTAAAATGTTAATTGTCATTTGCTCCTGTTTTTCAGTATATAATAACTAAATATACTAATCTTGTTAGTACAATCTTAGTAATGAATAACCCAGACTGTTCTGGTTTTGTACGATATTGTTACACTGCATTATACTTGTGGGCACATGTGCAAACACACTCAGCTATAATATTTTCTGCTGTGATCCCCCCAGCTAAAAAGCATTACAGCCACTACTGTCACCAGCAGAGGAGGGAAGGAGGTACAGCATATTTTTTAACAATGATGCTAAGCAAGCTAATAATTAGAATTTGCTATGGTCAGCTTCATTCCAGAACACTTTACTGATGGCACATTAGAAGGCAGATGTGCATCTGTGGTTTGCAGCCTTTCAATAAATAAGTTGCCCACAACTAAAATTTAACAACCTGGAGAAAGCAACAGATGAACCCAGCTTCTAAAGAAGCAAACCAAATCTTCCTGCCATGAGGATGTCACACACAAAACTGCTTGAACAGGACATCTGTTGTCTATAATCTGATGGTAGTCTAGTTTTTGTACTGCACAAAGAGACCCTAAAACATGGGCAGATGTGCGGTTAAAGGCTGCGCACAGGATGGTCCCCATCCTGCGCTACACTCTCCGCTCAGATGGAAGAATAAAACCTCACGTCTACCAGAGCGCCGTCTCACTGTCAGCGCACATTTGGACGGCCTAAGACCCTACGGCTTGTTTTATGGAGTACCAGCCTTGTATCAGTCAACCTGAGCCTTTGTCCTTGTGAAATCATGCCAAAAAAGCTGCTCGGGCCAGGGACAGATGTCCTTTGTTGCAGAACAGATGCGGCCTTGCTTTGTGCCCTTTCTTTCACGGCCTCCTGGCTGGGGCTGCGGTGGCACCCTGTCCCCTAAATTGCCGTGTCTGACATCTGCCGTCGCAGCGCAGGGGACATCCCTGCCTCAGATGCAGAGCAGCTGCGTGGGCCGCAAGGGCGCTGCTGCCGCGCAACTGCCAGGATCCGGCCGTACGCCTGCGTGGTGGGGGGTACGTGTGTGTGCTCGCCTCCCTCTCTGTGTTTCGTGACTGCGGTGACACGTCTGCGATTAAAGGCGGTGACACCAGCGCCGAGGATGCAGAGCAGCGGGACGTGGGGAAGCACTGGAGTCGCTACAGCTGAGTCAGCAAGCCCCAGCCACTCTCGTGCCTGTTTATCTTACAGCAGTCTGTGCAGCAACCTTCCCATTTACACCCCGCTTGCTCGGTAAATTAGAAAAGTGCATTAGAACGGTCTCAGCGCTCCCAAAGTAGAACAAAATATCTGAATTTGCATCCCTAGGCTGGCTATTTCTGCTCTGATCTTTGCGAGCAGAACATCGCTCGCAATTTCACAAGACCTCCGTGACATTCCTACAGAACTCATCGATGGAGGCAAGGATAAAGACATTTAACTCTGCTTCCCCATAGACTTCTGCTTCTTTACCATCGTTCAGAAAGAAACTCTGTCCACAACTCTTAAAAAATCCCTATTCAACAGCAAGCATGGAATCACTACAGCTGATTCTAAGCATATTGCAGGATGCTGAATCATCCAGATATTCTGTCTTTGTAGATTGTTTCCCTACCTTTCCATTTGTGCCAGCAATAAGTAGTACAGCAACTGGAAAATAAGCCACTTCAAGGAGCTTAAAACTAATTTTTTACTTTTTGCTAAACTCATTTTTAGCCAGAACAATTCCTTGAACCACTCCACTGCCTGATAACAGAACTACCTGGGGTGGGACCGAGCATGGACTGATGGCCAGCTGGATTTGGACTGGTTTCAGCCATCCCTTGGTGGAGCGTGTAATGCCTCTCTTTTTCATACACACTCTTATTTGGTTGCCTCATGGCTGAGGATTAATTTATCTAATTTCTAATTGCTGCCTGGTGTGGCAAAGACTTGCTACACACACCTTCTGGATGGTGAAGCTATGACGCTCACATCTATGAAGCTCAAATAGAGAAATATCTTAAGACACTCAGAGGAAGAAAAGCTCCCTGTGAAACCTGAGGCAGCTACAGGTGCTCATGGAACTGGGGGGGAGAAGATCTGATTCTGCCTTGAAAGGGTGGGGAGAAAACATCACGATTTTCATTGAGAAAGTATCCTAATGTATTTTCAGTCATTGCAGCAATACCCCTGCTGTTGGAAACTGTGGAGTGATTTAAAACTGTAATGAAAAAAAAAAAAAAAAAAAATCAAAGAGATGTTCCCTGATGTCTCATGTTCTCTTCCTGAAGCACATATGGTAGTCATGGCTTTTGATGTTTGGTATCACATCTTTAATTAAGTTTTCTGTAAGTTGTGATATGTAAGGGCAAGTGAAGACAATATTCTCTGGCCCCCAGGACATCTGGAATAACTTTTGTCTTGGAAAAAAAGAATTACTAGGCTGAAATACACAGGTTTCCTCAGAGGACTCACTTTACAGGGCAAACTCCTTGGATCCTCTTACCTGAAATGGTGACAGCAGAAGTTTCAACAATACTATCCCCATCTTTTTCTGTAATAATTTTTCTCACTGAATTCAGAAAAAGTTCCAATCCCAGCACAGTCTTTGTACAAAACTGCTTCTTTCTTCCAGCAGCTGAAGAGGAGTACGTGTCATATCACCTGGAGATTAGGGCCAGCAGATCAATGTCAAGGGTTAGCCCTCAGTGAAACGCTAAGCATCTCTCTCTTCCTCAGGCATTGACACAGGCTTCATATCCCTCCCTCAGGACTAGACATCTCCCAAAGATTATCTTTAATATGCAATTTCTTTCAAGCAGACTAATCCCCCCCATTGTCTAGACTGCACAATACAGCCTTCAAACAAGAAGAGCAAATGAGGACATTTGTATGTTCTCTCCTCATCCCTCCTACATGAACAGCGAAGAGACCAATGGGGAATAGAGACTTAGATCTTGGATTTGGTTTATACACTGCAATAAAATTGCAATCCAAATTGTAATAGTATGACAGGAGAAGGATTCCTTGGGTATATTCATAGACTCCACAGGCACTTCCTCAGGGATATTCTTTGAAACTCAGGGCAAAGTGCTTCCTCCTCAGACAAAGGGTTTTCTATCTTTTCTAGATGACTCGTTGCAGAGGCCTTTCCTTGGCTTGCCACTTGGACTCCGGTTTTCAGACATGAGCTCTTTCTTTGAGAAACCCTCAGAAAGCCTTTGGTGCTGCTGGCATTGGCCCCCTGTGGGAAAACCTGTCAGTGCCAAGGAAGAGGATGCAATGTTTATAATGTGCAACAATTGGGTGGCTCTCGGCCAACAAGAAGTGAGGTCCAAGGGTCACGTATGCCCTGCTCTGCTACCTATTCTGAACGAATACTAAAGATCCCCAGAAGATAGTCGTTGCTATAGACTTGTGCTGCAGGTTCTTTGATGGTGTTTCAAGGATTTTATTTTAAAAATTACTTTTCTGGCCACAGTTTCCATCTGTTTTTCCTAGAGTTGGTGGATGGTCAATTAACTAGAGTTTGGGGAAATCAGCAGTTTTTTGTTTGCAATCATTCATGCAAATCTTTCTCTGCCTTCAGTCTGAGCTGATTTGCAAAGACAAACAACTAAAATAAACATAGCTATAACACTGCCTGATTCAGAGTCAACTGAATATTCAGCTCTAGAAGTACTGCGTGATTTTTAGGTAAAAGCATAAATCAGTCCAAATTTACTTCATGTTTGAAAGACATCCATCACCAGATGGGCCTGCCTAAGAGCCAGGGGCTGACAGAGTTAGACTGCGCCCACACTTCCTTCCCGGCAGCACCATTTTCAGTGGAAATACTCAGAGGGTAAAAGCCGAACCCTGAGCAGGAGCCTTGCAATGTAGTCTTTTGGGTTAGCTCAATTTCCTTGGCTTCCACATTGACTGGTCGGGAGAAAACATCCTTCAAATAGTTCCTGGCTTATTCCCCTTACTTCCCTGCTCCTAAGCCCATGCTGTTTGTCTTCAGCTCTGCCAACATGGCTCTTTGCATGGCCAAACTGTAAAACCAATACGGGGAAGAATCCAGCTTAAAAAGAAAAAAAAAAAAAGAGCATGGAAATTTGGGGGAGAGGAGGGAAATAAGGAGTTATAACCCAAATTGGTTCCCCAAGCCCATTTAGGGTGGGATCCCACCAGCCACTGTGTTAGCCCAACCGAGTGGGGAGCCTAGAAAGGAGAAGGGGAAATAAGGGCAGGCAGAGATGGAGCAAGTCTTGCTGCCGAGCACGAGGGCTTGTGAAACCCTGACCTGACCCAACAGGGACAGGAGCTCCATAAGCCACTGCTGCTGATGACGCTACAGCACCCATCTGATCATGCCATACCACAGGGCAGCCTGAGAAGCAGATTTAAATCCCTGTGGGCCTTCAAAATAAGATTAAAAAATCTGTAGCTTTGCAGGGGAAAAAAGCAGAGGGTATGTTTCACTGCTCCTCACCTTTTATGATTAGATACTGATCTAAAGTCCACTGAATTCATTTGAAAGACCGAATGCACTGTTTTGGATCAAGATTTCAGATCAAATATTTTAAAGACTTTATCAATTCTTCCACTGGCTACAAAGCACTGAGAAGGAAGCCTGGGAAAAGATACAAAAAGGAGAAAGAAACACAGAGAGACAGAAACAGCTGTACACCATTGAAACAGGATGTTACTGCGAGATGTAGTTTATAATAATTAGTTGATCAACATGCTAGGCAAGGGATTTTTTTCCATTTTGAACCAGTAGATGCACAGATGGGGTCTATAATAGAACTGGCATGTGTCTGGCTTTTTTTTTTTTTTAAGGCTGCATAATTTTACAACCACCACTAACATTCACATGTGTTGATATAATGGCAAGAGTACTCAAACTTCTGAGAATTAACATTGTCAAACTGGCTTCCTGCCCATCAGGTGACATTGAAATTGCAATAGTCCTTGTCTGGAGCAGCACTACTGGCTACAGCCAGATTGCATAGATCCACAAAATGCTCCTAAGTAGTAGTAATATGATCAGAAGTCATTTAAGAAATGTAATTTTCCCCAAGTCATCAGCCAGAGGCACGGTGACAGCTACCTTGATGAGGATCAAGCAAAAGATCTGCTTTTGAGGCAGAGTTAGAAATGAGCTTTTCTGACTCCTGTTCCAGTGCCTATGCCATATATAATACGGTTTCCACGTGAAAGAAAGCATCAGCGCACACTATCCATTTAGGCCACATTGACAAACCATGTCCAAGAGCATTCCCAAGAGCTCCGACATGCTCCTCTCTGCCAGTTAACTACCCGAATGTCCCCTCTGTAACAAATTTACCATTTCCAGCCACAGTCTCCTCCAACCATCACCAGACGCGGTCTGGCAGTTAGGATGGTCTAGGGACCTTTCCCAAGAGGTGGCTCGCCTGTGACAAGCCCATTCTGGAGGTGACAATAGGCCCCATAGCCCAGAGGTGGGCTGTCCTGCACAGGTGGCCAACCGCTTGGGTCATTTGTGGCCACAGCCATAAAGGCCACTTCGCAAACGTGCCTTCTGATCGCCAGTTCACAGGTTTATTAAGTGGCCAGATTTTCTAAGGCAAGTTTGAGGAGGGATCATTACCCCTTCCTTATTCACCTGTATCAGTGAGAAGTGAAGAAAATTACTCAAACGACACCATCAGGGAAAAAAAGCCTCAGAATAAGAAATGTACATCAAGAAATGTGTATTCTGTCTCTCTTCAAAGACAGTGTAGGGAGTACATTTTGTTCCAGGATTTCCACAAGGAAGCAATTAACTCTTGGAGATTAGCAAATAAATATGAGTCAAGATTTTAAAATCTGGATGTGTTAGAAAAGATCAGCATTAGGGAAACTCATACAAACACGCTTTCAAAATTCCTCTGGTGCTATCAGTTCAGCTGAACGCCACCAGTTCACATGAAGTGCAGGGGGTCCCCTAAGCAACTCAGCACCGTTGAAACAGTTATTTAAAAGTCCAGCTATAGCAGGAAAAGCCTAGCCTTAAGCTATGTATCTATCAGACACCCAAACAAAAAACATTACACTAAGAGAAGCTATTGCAGCATTTGGTCCCCCCTAAGACTTGTCCAAACTATTCTGCAAAAATATTGGAGGTTGTGTCCTGATCCCTGGGATACAACCCAGTTATGATATATGCCACTGCAGTCATACTTGTCAGTGCTTTAAAAAAAGGCCCACATAATCCTAATCTGATCAAACCACAAGCTCAGCGCTTCAGCAATAAAACTGCAGAGTTTTATTGATCTTTATTACTGCTCAAGTCTTAAAATCTCTGACACGTCATATGAGATCTAAAAGACTCTTGATACCTGCTTTTAAAGGCATAGCAAACTGAGACAGGAAAATAACCAAGTAAAAAAAAGTAGTAATAATTGAACTAATAATCAAGAGCCTCTCTGAAGGGCTTCCTATTTTGGATGGGTTCTGCTGATCCCTTTTGTTTGTTTGATTTTTATCAGCAATGTCAGTGAATCAACAGCCCTAAGAGCTGAGGCAGTACAGGCAGCCACTGCATGGCACCAACATGAACATTACTACTACAAAATGAGTTACAAATTCTGGGACCTCAGGTGAACGAAACCCACCACCACCAAAAAACAAAACTACAGAATTCGAGCTCTGAAGCAGCCAGCATGAAGAAAGCAGTGTTGTGCCAGTAGAGCCGAGCCATAGATTTTTTTCCAGTATGCTTGTCATTCCAATTATTGCCTCCTCAACTGCTGGTAGCTGAACTCCCATCTCACAAGAGCTTTTTGGAGGAAAATCCCTCAGAGATAGTCTACTTTCCCATTTTTTTCTTCATTTCTTTAGCTGTAGAAGGCCCACCCACAGTTTTGGCTCCCTATTGCAGCTCTCTATTCTGTTCAAGTTCTTTTCTTGCTCAGTTATTTGCAGCTTCCAATTAGAGTAAAATGTCTGCAGGGGTCTTATTAATTAAAAAAAAAAAAAGAAAGAAAGAAAGAAAAATCTTCATCTCGGTGCTGAAACCAAATTTGGAAAGCTACAAATATTTCAAAATACATCCTATCTTTTTTTGTTTGGTTGTTTTTTTCTTCTCTGTCCCAACTACCTCTGAAATCATTACCTATGATGGATGAACACAAGAAATATACCGTCACCTACAGCAGCAATTGTCAGTTTGAGGTTTGTGAACCACCATATACCCATGATGATTTTCCTCAAGAGATGCCAGAGTGGTCCTCAGAGGGAAAGAATTGCAGACAAGCTGAAATTGTTACAGCACAAACCGTAAGGGCTGTATGACCACCATTTTGGCATTATAGAATACTTTTGTATAGAGTGGGAGTTTTCACTAAGGCACTGTGATAACTCATGAAAATACCTCCATAGTTCCATTAAAGGATATAACTAGAAATAACACCTGTATTCTAGGCTGCCTTCTTCAGGTTTATGCCTGAAACTTACGACTGTATAAGCCTTTAATTGTTTTTTGTAATACATGTTTCCGGCCTCCAATTCCCCCTCTGGTAGTGGTACATGCATTAATTGATGTCTGATTATAATAATGTTACCTCAAATCTTCCTATGGCACAGTTGTCTTGTAGCAATGCAACACTGTCTTCATTGCACTGCCATTTTATTTCACTTTATGCAATTATAAAATAGCATATACGTCTGTTAAATATTATTATTAGTGAAGGAATAAATCCCCTGTAGCACAAGCAATAAAATTTTTTATATAAAGCATATTTATCTTTTGACATGTTATTATATTGACTCATAAAAAATAGAAGCAATGCCCTCATTATTTATATAGTCTAACTTGAAGGATGCTCTAGCCAGTTCCTTCCAGGAAGAAAGGATGTTGAATATTTGATATATGTGATTAGTGAAGTTTGCAGTAACCTCTTCTAGTATTCTGTATTGTTAAAAATCATTGAACCTTACAGAGGAAGAGGAACAGGGGCTTTAAGAGTTGTCATGCATTTAAGATCGTTTCACAAAGCCATTAAGTTTCTTGAAGGAAACAGGTAACTCAAACTGTTAAGGAACTTCAACCAAAACATGGGTAAAAGTCACCATCCAAAACAAAAGGTCATGCAAAACTGCTCAGGGGGTTGAATTCTATGCCTGAGCGGCATTCCCTGGGTACTATTTTATGTTTGTTAGAAAGAGACAACAGGAACACCTCTGGATTTAACTCTCATTCTCAGCGTTAAAATTTAAAATTACTGCAATAACCTTGTTTTTTCTATAGCTCAGCCCCTCAGCAAATCTACTAGCTGCTAAAAACAATGTAGAAATGGACCCAAAATGCAATGAGCTCTAGAGGCATCACTTCTACGACAGCTGAGATGCAGCCTCTTTCCATCCAGACCCTAAGGAGGAGTAAGAGTGGACACTGCTTATAAATGGGATTTTGGCTTGCGCTCTCCTCCAGTCCAAAGAGTCAGGCAAAAAGAAATCAATCCTTACATGAACACAAGTGAAAAGGCCCTGATCATAATTCAGTATTAACTAAAGCACTAGGGTTACCTTCTCCCCTGTCCCAGAGCTGCCCTGTTCAGCCAGTGTTCCCAGCCTTTCCCTAGCAGCTCCCGGTCCCTCTTGCTGGCACATCCCAGCGCAGCTCTTGCTGCGGCACGTTGTGAAATTCACCCTCACGGGGCAAACTTGGGGATGCTACTGCACCCAGTACTTACTTCTGCAGCAACCGTGCCAGCTCAAAAGAGCTTTGCAGTTTTGCTGCGAGGCACGGCGAGGGAGGCCACCGAGCACAGAAGGGAAAATTCCAGCTGCGGTTGTGTTTCCCCTTCCCTCCCTTCCTGCCCCACAATAGCTTCGCTGTCAGAAACAACAACAAGCTGCGGGACTGCATTTGTGCTGATCCCCAAGTGCAATTCCTGCCAATTTCACCCCCTCTTGCAGAGATCATTTTCTTAGGCACATTTAACTAGCTCCAAGCCCCTATGCCCATCTAAAAAAGCAATATCAATTATTAATAAATAATAATACATAATTAATAGCAATACTCAGAAGCAGTTCTGCCTTGCACTGCTCTGGCTACTAGCTAATCAAGCGTTACACTGAAGCATGCCAGAAGATTAATTTTAACATTATCTTATAATTTAAAAGATATTTCACCATGTATTTCTAGGGTAACCAAAAGGCAACAACTCCATTCATGGAGTCCAGCACTGGCCAGGTGTATCCATGCTACAATACATAAATACATTTATTAGCCAATGACAAAGAATATTGTGTGAATTATACAACGTGGTCAGAGACAGACTTTCTCAGAGCTATAAACGGTCCAAGTGAGGGCTGAGTAACACTAACGAGATAGTGGTACACACATACACAAACTGCTGTTTGTCTGTGGGTCTAGAATAACTGTCCGCTGCTCTCCCTTTCCCTTCACATCCTATTGAGTCAGCCACATGCAAGGGAGCACCTCGCTGAAATAAGGGGAATGTTGCCTTGGTAGGATTTCCTACACAAATATGGCAGGAAGAGACTTTGGGTCTCCATCCTGTCTGCTCAGGACCTTTCTCAAGCACTGCGCTCATTTCAGAAGAATTTACTGGAAGGATTTGCAATTCATTATTGGCCTTTGTGGCTTTCAGCATTAACTACTACAGTTCTCAAAACCACAAAATAAATTGAATGCAGATGAGCAAGACCAGAGCCACAGATAATGAAAGAGCCCAACAGCAGAAAAGAGAGTTAAATAGAAAAGCGCCGTTCAGAGACATTCAAATCATGTCAGTGCCACTAAAGAACGGCAGCAGTGGGCTGCTTTGAGGGGTAGGAACCACGCTTGGAGTGGTGTTTCACAAGGGAGGAGGTTTATTTATGACTTTGATCTTGTGTGGAGACTTTTAGCTTGACTTTTGGGGTAGGGAAATCTGGGGCACAGGGCAGAACATCATATCATTTTCTGGAAGAAAGTCCCTTTTCAAAGGTTGCACATAGCAAAGCAGGCACGTTATTACTACAGTTTGCTTAATACATCTACTCCCCAATACCTAAGAGTACGTAAGGGTCTGTTTCTACACTTGGCAGAAAGAAACAGCAAAGGCACAGCAGAAATGGTGGTGAGGGCACTACGCTGTATGGAACAGCAGTGATCCAGGACTGGCCCATAGATTTGCAAGGATTTTAACCCTCTCTTGTCCTTCTGCTCCTCTCCCATGCTAGAACAGGGAACTATTTTGGCAGCACTGTTACACACAGCCTGTTCGTATTGTTCCACTTTTGTTCACTACTACATTTTTCTTGAAAAGGAAGAGATTTTTAGAACATCACAGAAAATTCATCTGGAGCTTTTTACAGAGCATCTTGTAGCTAAATTCCAACTCTTGCATAGCAATAGATGTACAACAACTTGTTTTGAAGTCAACTCTTGCAGAAAAAGCATTTCCCTCTCCTGCTGGGAGTAAGGGTACATATTGCTGATCACAGTGACTTCTCACAGTGATCACTTCCAGAGGCAATAAAATAAACTGCATTTCAGCATTTGCTGACCATAAGGCTTTAACAGTCTCAGCCATAAGCAAGCAACTTATTTTCTTTTCTGTCACAGATGTGTGAATTTCAGTTGTAAACTCTTAATAAACACTTATTCATCTAACTTTTCATATGACATTTCTCAAATGCTTTGAGCAAAAGACTTACTTCTGTACTTCTACAGCTGATCCAAATGGCTTTAAAGCTCTCAACATGCTTGTCACCTTTGAAGCCTCATTTAATCGTCCAGGCTCCTGAGACAGACACTATAAATTTTTGGAGATCCATTTCCACTAGTCAGACATGGCAAAAACCTCTCTGTACTAGAACTAATCTTATGAAGCTTCCTTCAACTCAGCCTGAGCAGCCTGTAATAGCTCAGAGACATCTAAACAGTGCTGTTTTTTTTTTAATTTCTACACTGAAAAACTTTTACAAAAATCTTGTCTCCTTTCCACCTCTCATTTTTCTCCTTGGAATAAATTGGCTAGCTCATGGCTGCCTTCTGATGTGCCATATTAAAGGGAAGGAGTACTAGTACAGAGCTCCTTTTCATATTAGGGAAAAAGAATCAGTGCATATGCTGTATTTTCCTGGAGTTTCTTTATCTTATAAAACATGCATATTATTTTGCACACACACAACACCAGTCCCAGACTTCTACTACCAATGACAGTGATCTGACCTATGATCTTTAGCCCAGTTACCTCTGAACTCACATAGTCTAATCATCATCCTCTCTTTCCCCTGATAATAGACACAACTAACACAGCTGCACCCATTCTGCTAGCTGCACCTTGTAAACCTGGGCTCCACATCCAGCAGGAGCTTGTTCCCAGCAATAGCATAAGGCTACAATGCAAAAGATGCTTCAGGAGTCGCAGAGGCACTACTCAAGCCCTGGAGAATATCTGGGGTTACAGCGGCTGGAATGTCACAGTTTCTCCTTTTGCCACGTTGTAAAGCCATCTTCTACTCTGAAATGTACAGTACTTGCAAACTGCTTTTGCCAGGGGTTAAATACTTTTTATTCACAACACCACAAAGACTTCTCTGTGCAACAGTGCCAGAAATATCTAGGAATTCTGCTTGGCTTCATTTATATCTCTCTGGATGTCATGCGTACTATATTTTCATACGTTAAGGATTTCTATAGAATTTATCATTAGCCATAATGGTTTCCAGGAGAATCGCTGGCTCAGCTTTAAGAATGAATAGCTTCATCTTTAGTTTAGCACTTTTGTCTGGCTAGGATCAAATCCAGACACTCTTTCAATTTTTCTTTAGTGGATCATCTACACTTAATCTTAGCCTCTGACAAACAGGATTAAGAAAACTCTCTATTTTTGTTCAAGGTCCCGAACCCATATATAAACACTGTAATTTACTACATAATGGCAGCTCTTTCAAGGCATAAGTATAAGTAGCAATAACAATCGTGCCTTTTTTGAGAAGTTCTTGTTTCCGGAGGTAAAAACCACACAGCTGAAGCGGCATGTGCGTGACCTTCACATGCCTGATCTCCACAAAGCACCGAAAATCCTGCTGCAGAACAGGAGGATCAACACAGTCCCTTCTCATCTGGAAAATTGAATGAGATTACATAGAACAGCAACAATTTCTCACCTGATCCCTCCTGTAAATGAGATTTGCTAAATTGCCTTGGAGATTTCAGAGGGCAAATTCACCCACTGAGTTGCAGGAGTTACGGCAGGGTTCAGTCTGGTTTCAGTACAGTAAACAGCTTTTGAATACTGCTGAGGTTACAGTGTGTGCAGAAGTAATGAGATGATATCGCAGATTAGGGAAGGCCTCATTTGCTAAGATATTTTAACAAAAATAGAATATTCCTAAGAGTCTAGTACATTTTATTAGTTTAGCTGGTGAAAAAAACCCAAAAACCAAACCCTAAATTATTTTCCATGCAGACTTTAAACAAGGTGAGGAAAGGGCTTCTGAAGTAAAAGGAAGTTGGTTTTAATTTAACAAACAAAAAGATTTTCTGCTGTACAAACTTTTGAATGAAACATTTTCATTTTTCATGAAAAATCCCTTTTTGGCCAAAATTAAAATTCCAGGTGAGAGGGGGAAAAAAGGTTTTGAACAACTGCAAATATTCTGGGGAAGCTTTGTCTTCTGGTACAGCCACAGCAGGCTAGAAGACAGTATACACTGGATGTTTTAAAAAGCATACATTTAAATTTCCCTGTTCTTAGTTCCTTTATTGCTGAGCTTGCAAAAACAACAGGGGAGGAAAGACTCCTGTGAAGCATGTCTGTGCTCCTCGCAGGCTGGCTTAGTCCACATCTCCCCACTCAGTCCCTGAACCAGACTGCAGAGGCTCCGGAAAGATTCTCAGGCACAGCACTGAGAATCTTCCCTCCACAGTGAACTAACGACAAAATTTATATAAATAATTTTTTCTCTATTCCCCCACTGTTCCTGCAAAGAGCCACAAACAGAACCTGTTTATCCAAGCACTGCATCGGAAGAGTGAACACAGACCTAAAGAAAAGGGGGCAGGGAAAAGGACAATATTTTTTTGTCTGTTTGAAACGTTGCATGAACTCTTAAATATAGAAAGTACTTGCTATAATAATTTCTTTAGTAAGTGAGGTTTTAACCTAAGAAACTTTAAATAAATGAAGAGCTTTATACAGGGATAATAAGCCTCTGAATAATACTCCAGCAGGGAATATTTCAGTGAGCCACATGGAAATGAGCATAATAAGAGTTAAATTGCTCCTGCTCCAACAGTAGATTTTTCTTAAAGTAAATGCAACGAAAGCACCATCCCCTGAGTATCATTTGGTACTCTGGAGCCAAAATCCTCTCTTATTTACACATAAATCTAGGGGCCTTATTCACAGGGTACCAGTTGCCTTGACTCATTTCCCAAGGCATGCTCTCTCCATCACCTTAGGTACAACCCAACATCTGCAGTCAGGCTGTGGATCTCGATGGACATTTTCCAGAGATTTATCAGGATAACCACGTTCAGAGCTTAATTCTCATACTTACGGCTAATGAAAGCCCGATGTTGGAGAGGTTTATGTACCAGCAGAGGCCAGCAATATCTGAGCAGGGGTAGCTTAAATTACCATGTATAACAGTGTTCAGACTCCTTTTACAGCAATAAGGAAAAAAAAAAGCCATTTGAAACTGACTTAAGAAAGGCAAGGTTATTACTCATATCCCAAGGAGATACAGTGTGTGTGATGAACTGAAAATGCTATTAGAGAAGAACAGATTCCTGTTATGATAGGCCAAGTAAGCGTTGGTTTCACTGGTACACTGTTAATTACACATTCACTCTTTCACATAATGAAAAAGTCTCATGTAATGTCTACAAAAGGGGCTTGCACATTTGCATATAATGAAACCAGCAATGACAAATGTTAGCAGTACCATACATGAATAATGCATAACACACAATTGTGGAGCTAAAAGCAGAGAAATAATCAAAACCATTGATCTTTTTCTCCCCATCTCTCTCTACAGGCAGATAAAGTCTAATTTTCTGAGCACTTCAAACCCAGAGGGTTTCAAGGATTCTGTTTCAGATGGAGGAAATTGATGAATGGCCATGGCGGCTTTCACTTTTAGAGCATCAGTTCAGGTCTGGTCAGTCAAGCGTTATCTGTTGGCTTGTGTATCTGCCTGTGGCGCTACCTGGGACTTTATTTGGCCATCCCCAGCAGAGGCCAGCATCTACCTGGTCGCTTCCCTCCAGGAGCAATGTCTTCATAGAAATGGTGGGGCTGATGGGAGGAAATGTGGAGAGTCACCGCTCCCGGCTGTATTTACTTTGCTTTCTAAGATTTTTCCAAGTCAGCTGGAAGCCTCCTGAAAGGCTGCTTTAGAGCAATAACTAAGGATGGAGAAGCAACCCCCATGCTCTGCTCATATTTATCCATGCTCTATCCTCAAACAATACCGGCTGGGTTACTGAGTTACGCTTTCTGACAGCCTGGCTGGGCAGATGGTACCCAAAAACCTGCCAGATCAGAAGTTAAATGTTTCCCCACTGGCTGTAGGAAGCACTGCAATTGCCCAAGATGAGAGTTTGCTTTGATAATCATTTGATTAAATAAGCAGATGCCCACTGACTTCAGAAGGCATCAGCACATGCTCCTACAGAGGAGTCAGCATAACCAACCTCCCTGGGGGAGAAACACAAACAGCCCACGGGGAAGGGGGATACTGAGGACAGCTGGGGGAGAGCAGCATTGCTGGTCTGCAAGGATGTCTAGGAAGAGACTTCAGGCTGAGCAGTTCAGTAAAACGCTTTCCCCTGTCATGACTAGTATTTAAACTGGAATTTGAATAAAATCTGACCTGAATGAGGCAGCACTGATCTAATTCTCCACTGATAACACCTCACACTATCACACAAACAAGGAAGGTCACCACTGCTCCACTCCTCTAGACTTGAATAGGAGGGGGATACCATCTAGTTCACAGCCAAAGCACATTCAGTCCATGGGAAGCTGTAAACTTTTTATTCAGCACCATCTTACACTGCTGGTTGTCTCCATCACCTATGTTCTCCACTTCACAGTTTTTTAATATAGGTACAAGCATGTATATATTATGTAGCTTTTAATTACTGGTTCACACTCCTTAAGTGCCACCTGTCTCTTTTCCCACACAGAAATCCACATTAAGAATCCCAATGGGATTTTTAATCGTGTTTCCACTGCACTACACACTATGATAGACTTCTTACTCATTTGATCATGTGCTGTTTAATCCACAAGAACCTGGTCTTGTCCCCTCCACAGAAAAGATGTTGTCTGGAAATGCAGTAACATTTTAAAACAATTTAATTTTTTTGTGGTTCTTGGTGTCACATTGATACCTATCTTCCAAATACCATTCACTACACAGATCTGTGTCACTTTGTCCCACCTGAACAATTCTTTCTATAACATTAAAATGATGGGTTTAAGTGAAAAAGGCTGAACTATAAACACACATCGCAAAGGGAGCAAGTTTTTTGGTGGTGGATTTTTTTTTTTTTTTTTAAACAAGGAAAGTAGGAAAGTCCAGGAAAGAGGGCAGATTATTTTTAATACAGAAATCCCATCCTGTGAAACAACAGTATTTGGTCTGGAAAGCCAAAAAAGCCAAACCTCTTTGCCTGGTGCAGATAAACAGTGAGACAGGGTCATTGGCAGCATGAGACAGGATGCTCCAGGAAGCTTGCTTACTTCCACAAACATCATCACAGACCACATAACAAGAGCCTTTATATATTAAAATGCAACATCTTTATGCATGCATGTGCAAACACAATGGAGTACTGAGGGATGTCTATTCAATGGGCATTGCCATACTATTTATGTACGCATGCATGGGCAAAGCTAATGAAATGCAGAGACAACTTGGTTTATTGTATGACCAATAACAGTATATGCAAAAGAAACAGATTTTTAAAAGACCGTTAATTCAATCCTCTGAGAACCTGTTCCTTCCTGGCACCAAAAGACATACCAGCTACCCAGAGATAGCAGTCCAGTAAAAAATTCAAGCCTATGCTTAATTTCAGGCTTATGCCAATGTGCTGCAAGTCCAGTTACAATCAGAAGCTAAAAATTCAGAAGGTGCTTAAGAATGTTTTCCTTACTCAGGGTCTCAGTTTGTCAAACATGTTTCCATTGTCTCTTGCTGAGGTCAAATATCAGTATAAAAATGCTACAAAGGTGGATTTGTTTTTTTTCTGGAGAAGAAAATCAAACTTTTTTCTTTCTTCTTGAAAAATTGCTAAACTTCCAGAGAGAAAGAAAAAAACCTTGTTGATGTACCAAGAACAAGTGGGACAAGTATGAGCCAAAGAAGGAAATGCTGGATTAGACTATCTGAAGAGCATGAAATGATGCTTAGCAACCAGCTGAGGACTTGCATCCTCCCAGATGCCAAAACAAACTGGCCCAGAGCAGAATATTCATTTCCCACATTTCAGCAAATAACACTTTTACCATTCCTAGTTTTCAAATGGAAACTCTACATTTCCCCCCCTCCCCCCGCATATTTTTAAACAAATAAGTAATAGCAAAGAGCAAAACCATTGCAAATAATCTGTGTTAAACCCAGAGAAAATGTAATTTAACATACACTGCATAGGACTAAGGACCTAGAGGAATTTGATCTTGTAGCATAGTTCTAGCACTCTGCAGCAATTAAGTACTGGGCAGGTCTGCAAGTCAGAAAGAGCTCTGTAGAGAAGCAGAAGACTCGCATATTTTGAGGACATGCTTGTCACTTCAGAGGCTGGGATTTAATATTGTGTGCCTCAGTTTTTACCAGTAAGTTCTAAACCAACTTTCTTTCCAGAAAACCTATTACCTGGAGCGGGGTCCCCAAACTGTGCTATGTGTAGTACTAAAGGGACACAGGCCCCTTCAAAGCGGCAAACAGTCTGACAGTAGAGGTACCGTTGCTTTTCTGCTACCACTGATGGTGTATTTACAGCCACACCTCCCCTGGTAGCTGCTTGCTGTTTACTCTGGAATTGTTTCTTATCCAGACAGGTTGTTACAGGTTCAGCACAAATAAGCAAAAAGGGATTGTCAGGAAATGAAGCCCAAAATACTCAAAACTACCTTATGTTGCACCTCCTTGCAACTGTACTTACAACATCAACATGGGCAGGAAACTAAGCTGAGAGAGAACAGGAGCAAAGCTGCAGCAGCTCCTAATCTTTTTGGGTCCCTCCAGGCTTTGATATCTGTAGAGACAAGTGTGTCTCACACCCAAAAGCTTTGGATCAGAAAGCCTGAGCTTGAAACTCAACTACTTTAAATCCTGCTGTTCCGGGGTGATAAGTCATACTGCATTTCAGGTCAGGAATTAAACTGGTTGCTGTATGCTACTTAAAAATTCTTTTTAAGATCAGGAGAAGACGCAGTGAAGTGCTATTCATATAACTTGCTATTTCGGTTAACCAAAAGAGAGAGTTGGGAAAACCAAAGACAGTTAAGACCAGATTGCTGTTGCCCTATGCTGCAGAGTCTTCTCCTGCACTGTTTTGCCTTGGTAGAACACTACCTGGTTACATGATGACAGATGCAGGTCAGCACGGTCTCAGAGTTGCATCTACCCTGGCTTTCTGTCCATCACCATACTTTTCCCAGTGCATCAGCACCAGAGCAAATGCCTCATATATATGTGGTGTGAAAATTGGTTTACTCTGATGCAGCCTATTCTGCTGCCATGACCTGATGATGTCGAAGCTTGGCATTCTGCTTCATTGACTTTGAGGACAGAGTTTGGAAGCAGGGCTGCCAGAGTGACTGTAAGCACCAAGGATTATAGTTTTGCTAATGTGAACTCACAAAAGCTAACAAGAACTTCCAAGATATGCCTTCCATTTGGCCTGCACAACCACAGTGGATGCTCTCAAACTACTGCAGCTGGTTAGGTGAGTTATGGTGTGCCGGGAATAGCCCTCCAAGGAGAAACCCAGAAGAGCAATTATAATGAGGTTACTGAACATTATGAATGAACCATCAGGGGCCTTTCAGAGAGGTGGCTGTATCATGTCTGCCGCCAGCTTGCATTATCCATTTCTTAGGCTAATGAGAATGACAGAGTTCCTCCAACCAGAGTAATTCAGGACTACATCATACCTCTTAAGAAAATACACACTTCCAAATGCTGCAAGAATAGCTCAAACATCTGGACAAATCTACCTTGAAAGTCAGTAAACTGGAGTGGCCTCCTGAACTTTCTTTAGGGGTGCTTTCCATTTCCAGGTGAGCTGGTCAGGTTTTTTCATTGTGTCAGATCAGCACAAGCTGTGGCAGTTCTTTTTAAAAAACTTTTCCTGCTACTAGTTTTAAATCCTGTATCTTCTTTTGCTTGATGCAGTAAAATTTCTCATCTTCTCATCCTCACATAAAACTCCCCTGTCCGTTCCAGGTAGCTAGTTATTCCTGCTCTGTACTTTACATTTTCAGAGTGAACCTGTTTTTAAGTCCCTCCATCAGTAAGAAGGGAGGGAGTAAGTTTGGTGATAAGAGGACTTACTAGGCTGCCAGCTGAAATCAGATTTTAGAGACTCAATAAAGAGATCTGCAACTTGTATAGTTATTTGAATTACTAAAGCTCACTTGGATATCAAAACACCCCTCTCCTTAGGAGGGTTAAGTTCCCAAGCTCATTCCCCCACAAATCAGTGCTATCTGGGGGCAAGGGGCTGGTTGGTTGGTTTGTCATGTCAGGAAGAAAGCAAATTCAGCCTTGTACAGGCTGAAAATTTAGACATTTTCAGTTGTCTATAAGTAAACTGTGAATTAAAGCCATATTTGTGATGCAGGCCAAATCACATAATAGCTATCAAAACTAAATTCTGTTTGCCAGGCCTTACTAAATGTAGCATGACAACCACGTTGACCCACTGGTAAGATTCAGATGGAGGTCTGGAGCTTTCCAATACTAAAGCCCTTTCCTCAATAAGTGTATAGAGTTGTAATATTTTCTACAAAGCCCATCTGACGTAATCAGAATTTGTCATTTTAAAGTGTAAATATGTCCCTCACTCTCTGGAATTGTGCTTGTTCATCTCCTGTGATAGGCATGCAAAACAGTTCAGTGGTGCTAATCTGATCAGCAGTACAACAGATGCCAAACCATAGTGGATGCTCCATACCAAACTATTTCAAAATCACTTTCCATTGGCTCTCACAAGAGACACTGTAACAGCAAATAGAAGACTTGAAGGGTAAGACCAGAATTCATTCCCCCAAAAGGTTGTCTCCTTAAGAGATGCACAGTAGAAATTCTAGAGAAGATTCTTTTTAAAAGATAGCAGAGATGACAGTTTTGGATCAGTGAGAGGAGCTCATAATCTTGCTACTGCTTACCTTAAATGTTATTAGGTGGTGTGCTTTCCTATGAAATATTTGGACATGCAGAGGATGATCTGTTGGAGTTAATCTGGAAAAAGTTCACTTTTCTTCTCTGCTTTTACTGGATGTTATCGGAGAATGCTCACCACATCGCGAGATCAGGCCCTGTGATCATTTACTGTATTACACTAAAACTAACTGCTGAGCCTCATTTTCCATTCTTTTGCATTCATGTCATTAAAAATGGGTTTAAGTGTCCCAGATGTGTTGCAGAGCAACAGAGCCTCAAGGTTTCTGCATTTTCCTACCAGAACCAGCTGTTCCACCCCAGCTCTTCCTAGCAGTGTTGACTGCAGCAGTTTTTCTGGTGGTACTTTGCTTCACTAGTTCTCATCCCCATCTCAGATCACACATACAGAAACTTCTTTCTCTTACCCTTTGGCTCTAGAGGTTTTTTCCTTCTCTTCTGACATTGTTCTCTGCAATATCTTAATTCGGCAACATATTCAGGGGGATGCCTTAAGAAGTCAGTGTGAAGGGGCAGAATTAATAAAACTTGCTCATGCAATAAGAGATATTAAAAATTCAAAGGTTGCTTTATTACATGTTTCAGTAGAAGCCTGTTTCAAATTCTACTAGCAAATAGCTACAGTCATCAGATACATGCCCTAGCTGAACAGTAAGAATTGTTACGAGCTATCTAATGATTTATGCTGCATTGACTGGAACGTAACAAATCCCAGACACATGGAATCCACACTTGGAGGGGAGGGATGTGAATCCTTCCAGGCACACATAAACCAGAGATTAATGCAAGTGCTAGTGTACACATAAGAAGAAATTTGTCCCACTTTCCCCATTCTGCCATTGTTATCAGTACCTAGATTGTCCAAAACCACAACAAATTACAGAGCAGAAGAGTTGTAACTAAGAATCTCTGTGCTGGAAGCATTACTGCAAATCGTGTTGCTAAAATAAAGCAAATAGCTAGAAGTTAGATTTTCTTTTTTTCTCTAAGAGAGCAGCTTGCTTATTTAATATTATTATTAGCCCTGTTTATTATTCATTTCTGGAACCCTATTTATTTTTAACTAGGCAAAAGATCACCAGTGCTTTTTCCAGACCAGGAGAAAGGCTCCATAAATAAGGCAGGGGAGGTAGAAAAGTACTTTGTTAGATGTGAAGCATCTGCTGTTCCCAGGGAGGTACATGGTTTTGAGACTGGAGTCACAGATGGGCTCCAAAAACACTGGGAGTTAGGTTGCAGGGTAAACATCTATATCCAGATGAGATGCTGTATTGCTTCTCCTTCCATGACTCAAAACCAAGGACTGTTATGCTTTTAAATCCCTGAAAAACATTTCTACTTCCCTTGGTATTATACATCATGTATTTTAGTAACTCTTGACAACAAACACCACAGAAAAAAAAATGCAGAAACCTACTAGTTTATGAGTAAAACACAATTTTTTCTTCCATTTTGTGCTTGCAAGGGGGCATTGTAATTACTGCTTCACAAGCGCCATGACACACAGGCTGGTTTTGGCAGCTTTAACCTGTCTTCCACAGTTTGCTGAAAAACTCAGATACCCCATTTGCCTAAAGCCTGCTAATTATTAACTGCTGTGATGAAGGCAGGTCTTAAAAGATATGTATCTGATCTATACTAATAGGACCTTTTGCTGGAGTAACTATTTCAGCCTCTGCAGCCAGCAGAGCATCCCTAACCTGGATATAACTTAACAGCAGCAGAACCACTGTATTTGGCAACCCTTCTGAAAGTCACCCTATAACTATATAATAGTTACATTGGTGTAACTGCATTTGTATTAGATTTTCCTAGCCTGGCTCCACTAGCCAGATATCACACCTTTCCGTATCCCTGGCTGATATTGCTGTGCCAACAGAAGTCTGCAACGCAGATCTGGCTACAGATCTCCCTGCTGGAGAGGGAGGGATTTATAAATAACCATCCTAACCTGACACCATCCCTTATTAGAGAGGGAATCACGATTCTGTAGAAGAGGCCCAGACACTCCAGTGGAGACCATCAGTCTCTTCACTTACACCAGTGCAGAAACAGTGCAACCCCACTAATTTCTTTGGATATGCCCCAAATTTACACCAGTGCAAGAGCAGAAGAAAACTTGGCTTTAAATCCAATGCTGCTGCAGTGTTTGGTGCTAGCGATGTTGAATTCTGACTACTTTCCATTAAGGTGATGGGGTTGGGTGGTTTGCACCTGGACCCAGATTATATCTTCATCTGAAGATGCACTGGGTTTTTTACTGAAATTATCCAAGTGTTTAGGGTTTTTGCCTCATGCTAATGAAGACAAATTGCTTTGCAGTTGCCATATGATTTAGAAGAATGAATTAAAGATTACGAGGGAAATTTGCATCAACATTTCTTTTCACTGTCATGATTTATACCAGCTGCAGACCCGACCTCAAAAACCCATACTGATGTACACAGTGCAAGTCAAACTTCACAACACAATGCCATTTCTCACAGTCCCAAGCCTCCTTCTAGCAGCACTATATTTCTCATACTCTCTGGGGACACTCATCAGTGACGAAGTTTGTGGTATAAGTTAGTTTCTTCTGATTCTGTGGGCTTCCTACTACTTCTGCTGCACACACACAGTGCTAGAAAGAAACCGGTCCCTTACATTTGTTGTCAGTACTGAGGAAACCACTAAGCCACAAGCCCCTCACGCTTCCCAGACTCGCTTAGTAGTTCCCAATTTTTTTCAATTGTGACTGCATGGAGAGGTGTTTAAATTGTTCTCTCCTTTCCTGGATGGCAGCCAGCACAACACACATTTTCAGGCAGGGTTGATGCAGAGCCAACTCTCTGCCTAACAGTGTGAAAGCATTTCATGAAAAGAAAATTAAAAAAAGAAGGAAATGACTTACTGCTAATGGCTTAATCCCTTCTGCTTTTTAGCAAATGACATCATAACCAAACCCAGGAGTGCATGTCAGAAGGCAAAGCCAAAGCAAACCTGTGAGATTTACCTTCTATCTGACATGCACATGCACTTCATTCTGCTACCCAGTATGCACAGCACAGCACCAGAGTTAATAGTATCATGACGTGAAACAAGCAGAGAAAGATCCCTAGGGTGAAAGACAGAGTGTGGGGATAGAGGGGTGGGGGCAGGTGATGAAGGGTGTAGAGCTACACTTCTCACAGTCTGAGCAATTTGCTTCAGCAGATGACTGTGTTGTCATTGTCTCACCCATGCCTGAGGCACAGCAGGGCTTATTTGTTTTTATCCCTGTTCTGATTTAGAGTGCCACATGAAAGACAGTGGGATTTGTGAAAAGGGTGAGATTATACAACTATCCTCCTATGGAGATTTACCAATTCAGGTGTGTACAGTTATTTGTTAAGGTCATGAAAATTGTAAAGCTGGAATGATATGCCTCTAAAAGATTTGGAGGCTTTTTCTTGATGAGGAGAAAAACCAGCCTTGCAGCAAATCTACCTGAGGATGATTTGGCTCACTCACCACTTGCACGCTGGAATAACTGCTGTTTCTACCACACACCTCTAGAGCATCACCAGCTAGGTCTTCAACCAGCACTTTTACTCAAACTCCACTCATCATCTCAAACTCCTCTCCCAGCCACAAAGCAACTGGGTATTTCTCTCAAAAATCTCAAATGCTGTTAATGGCACCCCCAAGTAGCCAACAGTGAAGTACAGAAATGAAGCTCTCAGATGAGAGCAAGACATTTGCTATTCACTGAGGACTTCTCTACAGTAAGAAGAAACATTGAAGAAATATCAGCCTTAGTCAACACGCTGAAGAATCCCTTGCCTAGAGAAGATATAGGGAACATGTTTTTCACCTTGATTTCTGCCAGTGCACATTACCTCACCTCACCTTCCTTATGCCATCTAGACAAGACCTGAGATACTCATACCCCAGGTCGAACACATAATTGTGGAGTTAGATTTTAAGTGACTTAAATTGGAAAAAAGAGTAAAATGAAGTTTTAAGGGTAGGCTAAAATTAAGCTTCTATTAGTTTCAATATTAACATTCAAGCAAAACAACAGGAGCCGGTTTCCACCTTCTAGAGCAAGTTTTCAATGTGCAGCAACACAGGCAGACAGCGTTTCACCTGGGCACAGTCTGGGACACAGACAACACACCTTACAGCCAGAATTTCCTCATTAAATTACACTGCACTCAAACAGCTGACTCAACAGTTATATTCATATTTCTGACACTGCATCCCTATCCCTTTACTACCAGCAATGTTTTAGCACAGACTTTATAAAAGTGACAAATCAGCTGCCACTTGCTGACATCTAAACTTACATAGGGTTACAAGTAGCTGTCTTAGGCCTGGTGCCTGTGTTTTTACTCAGCCAAGAGTCCCACAAAAGCCCACAGGCTGTCACAATATGTCCTCAGTGACAAATCTGTCATTTCTTCTTCGCTGAAGATCTGTTGCAGATCCACAACTTTTGACATGACCATTCTCATTATTATTTTCCCTCACCATTATAGTGATAATCTAAAAAAATACTTTGAGAACCCTAGAGGGAAACCACATGGTTCCAATCCAGAGTAATGTGTTTAAAGTTAATGTAAACATGTTCTTAAGACTGAGCTTTTCTTGAACTTACCATCATTTTTAAGGTGTCAAGCACAGTTCATAAAGGAAGTCTCGCCCAAAACACTGGTTTGTCAGACATCAGAGAAGTGTTCCTCTTGCTTCTGGTTGCTTACAAGCTCTGCAGAAGAGAGCACACTCCCTAGAAAAGCATTCTTAAAAGAAGCACCAGGGAGAGAAATAAGAGTTCTCAGAGCAAATGTAAACAGACATCAAAATATAGAAAATAGGTCTAGAATTTTTTGTAAGAATTTGAAAATTACTTTAAGATAGGGGAGAATCAGAGCTCTGGAGCGGCTTTCCAATAGGGCAGGAAAACAACAACCCTCAAAATGGAATTTGATAAATTAATCAGAATTCATTTAATTCTTGGGAGAAGAGGGATGAGACTCAATGACCCAAGAGATCCTTTGCAGTCCTGTATTTCAGGAGTGATAGTTTTGTGGTGATTTTAGCTGACCATTTTAGAACTTAGATGCATAAATACTTGTAATATACTAATGCTGTTTGTTCCTTTACATCAGGCATGTTTTCCTAGTACATCTTGCTCTAGCATGAGGCAGGCAGGAACAGACACTGGCTTCACTCCTAAATGACTTTTAAAGGATAGAGGAAGAGTACATTTCTTCTGTGTAGGACTCCTGCCAGCAGTTCTGCAAGCTGGAGCAGTTGTCCTTATGCTTAGCAATACAGATACACAACACCACTTCATTTTACCGTAAGGAACATATGGTCTGTCTAGCATGCACTTGAACCACTGCCATTTCATTCTAGCCTGGCTGTTTTCTAACAACAAAAGAATCTGATTTTCAACCAATCCATTTTGTCAGTAGCGTCGTCTTAAACCCATACAACTCATCACCCAGCTAGAGGCACAGTTGCAGCCAGCTAAGTTTAACTTTGCTCTGCAGCAGCACAGGAAAAAATGACCTGCCAGCATTTAATCACTGAATGTATAAGGTTAAAATGTCTCTAAAAGAAGGACACTAGTACCCCCTGCATAATTAATGTTTAGCCATAAGGTGAAATGGTTAACTTGAATCTATTGATCATCCTCACAGGCTAAGGATTAAGCATATCACTGTGTCTGCATGGAACAGCTGCTGTTCCCATAAGCAAGAGGGTTCAGCAGGCAATGAGATGATGCTCTCATGCATCAGACAAGGGCAAGCAAAACTAGTGAAAGTATTTACCCAAGAAAAACACAACAGGATGACCATTCTGGATGAAACTGAGACAAACTGTAAACTTAACAACATTTGTTTATTATTGTAATTAAAAAATAAATAAATTACTACTTCAGAGGGCATTTTGTAAAGAGCAAAATCTGGTCAAACACATGCTCTTTCTGCTTACAGTTTTAAGTCTTTTGTGATGCTAGTTTGCCAGACAAGTTAAGATAACGGAACAGCCCTGATGTTTTCCCTGTGCAGGGCAAGGAGTTGAATCAATCAGGATTGCTAAACACATGAGAAAAAATACGCAACAGAAAGAAACAGCTGGCAATATTAAATTTAAATTGATCTTCATAGAGAGAAAAATGGAAACGTTGTGATAGGCCAACATTTTCATGAATGCATACCCTGCTTGGCTTTGAGCAGGGCATTTGAGGATCTTAACGGAACAGCATGGTTCAACAAATGCCTGCTAATGAATGCAAAAGTTGTAAAAGGAAAACTAAATATAAATATTATAAAAATGCAACTTCATAAATTAGCTGGTTTTACAGCTTGTACTGAACTAGCATTCACAACTGCATTGGAAAAGAAGAAAAAAACCAAAACCCAGTTGATGTCGCTACCCTTACGTTATCATGTTTTTATTGTGCAAAGCAGAATCTGACAAGTAATTTCTAAACTGTTTTATGACCACGCTGATTGCGATTACAGAGTGAAGAGAAAAGCCAGAGTAACACGAAGGCTAGAGCAAATGCCCTACCATAGGGGCCTAAAGCATTCAATATGCTTCATTTATCAAAAACAAAATCAAGCACAATCCAATTACGGCACACACACATACACCTTCATGGTGAAAAATAGCTGGTCTCAGAGGGTTGTCTGACCTAGCAGAGAAATGCATTGCAAGAATCAATAGTAAAAAATAAAAGCTAAAAATAACAGCACAAATTTAGAAATAAAATAAGCAACATTTTAACTGTGACACATTGCTGAGACAGATTATGGACAGAACCAGTACATTTCTTTTTCAGTTTTAAATGGTATAGTATTTTCCTAAAACACAAGCTACCTCTTGTCTAGCAGGAGCTGGCACACACAAGTTCTGTGGAATGGACTACAGAGAACAGCAGAGGTAAGAGATCTGGCAGAGGCGCTTTTCTGTGCTTTTTTGGGCCAACCACACTTTGAAATCAGTCATTTCTCAATACTCTTAACACATCACCACACCCCTCCCTCTAAATTTGTTGCCAAGTTTCCTATGAAAATAAGACACGTGTCTTTGTGCTCTACATAGACATGGGTCTGTCCACTGCCTCTTAGTCATTCTGGAACCCAGTGGTAAATGTTAACCAACTTTAACAGAAAGGTAGGGGGTTTCTAAAATACTAAATCCTTAAATAATTTGTGAAAATAGACAAAAGAGAGAGGATCTCGTAGTCCCCACAGGGGAACTGACCACAGCATTAGACACTAGAGAATCCATGTGGGAGAAGGTAAGACATGCATATACACACTTCGGAAGCAAGGCTTCGTTAGTTTTGCTGTTCATAGTATTGCTTAAGTGAGAATACTACAAAAGCAATTTTGTGCTGTGGCTACTGATAGTTTACCTTGAGATAAACATGGTCTGTATGGTAGCTGGGAGATGTTGATCTGATGATCTCTTTTGGCCTTAAAATCTATACCAGTGTGTTACTTTTTCTTCAAATCTGTCATATAGTAGGGGTCTTCCATCAATCTTAGTCTGAGGAGCTCTCTAAAACACAGTAGAGAAAAACATGATGTACAATACTGCTTTTCTTACTCATCTGAATTCCACATTCAGCACAAGACTGCAGGGACTGGTTTTGGTTTTTTTTTAAATACCACTGCAATTTTCAGACAGATCCCCAAAAAGGAGTTTTAATAACCAGTTTGACAATTGACAGCATTTCATTTTACTGAAAAGCTAACTGGAAAAAGATCCCTTAGCAGATCCTGTCGCAATGTCAGGTTTGCCGAGAGCAGAGGTGCTGGCTGTTAGAACGCTTCCTGCTGTGGATACATCTAGGAAGCAACCACCTCGCTACCCCACCACCCCCAATCAGGGTGGGATTAATTCCTCCCAGGAAATGAATACATTGGCTCTAGAAGGAATCCAAGTGCCTAATTTTAGATGGAATGCATGACTACTTAGGCTACTAAAGTTTGAAAAGATCAATCACACATCTGGCTGCAGAAGAGTTTGAAATTAATACAAGATGAGGTTGGGAAGATTCAGTAGCAGCCAGTGTGACCCCCTTTAGCAGGGTGGGGAGTAAAGCCATTGCCTGCAGACATGGCACATGAAATCCTGGTTTCGCTCTGAATAACATGACTGGTACCAGCATTTAACCATATGTCTCATCTACAGGAAGGAAAGTACAATAGAAGGAAGGCCATGCAAAGTCCATCCTTAGGAAACATTTCCCCAAATCTTTAACAGGGCATGTTTGTCTCAGTTTTATTAGAGGCAGTTTCTATTAAATTACCTGTTTCTGCCTGTTCCTCCAGCAGTGACTAAGGCAGGTTTAATTGCATCCTGTGAAAGTTATGCTGCATTGCTCACTTTCTGTTAAGGAAACAGAAATTAAAGCTGCCACATGAGAATGGAACTGCTGCACCTCCACGCAACAGCTGGCAAGTGAAGAAAAGGCATTCCAGTCACCAAGACATCATTTCCGAAATTCAGACAACAATCAAACGCCTTGAGCCAGTCACACCAACTAATGCTGTGGAAATGATGCTTTCGTAGTACGTAAAAAGATTCTATTAGTTTGTTGTTCCCTTCTATTTGCGTATGAACAAAGAATAACAACAATAAACATAATGCAGTTATTTACCATTGCATGACATTTTCTGATCCTGTAACACTAACACACCCACCCCTAAAAACTAGGTGCCAAAGAGAGATGCTGTCTCACAGCAAGCATGTCAATAGAAAAAATCTGGGAACACCCCCCTGAGCAATCTCATTCTAGACGAGAGCTGATAGTGCACGTAACCCCAATGGCAGGGCCACTGGAGAGACAGACAGGACAAGGAGCCACGATTTCTTGCCAACCTGTACTGGCAAGAAGAATAAAATTCTGGCCAAAGTATTCCTCATGACACAAAAGAGGAGTGCTACAGATTCCTTTCCCCAGGGATAAGAATTACTAATAATTATAGCAGCACACTGTTCTCCAGCAAGACTTGAATCGACAAGGCTCTGAGCCCCACCTATAAAGAGGAAAATTCCTCTGCGCCTGCTAACAGCTATTAATCAGTACAATTCAGACCAGAATAAATTAACACCAATTAAATGCAGTCAGCACAGCTTATGGGCATTCCTTTGAATATGCCTAGTTAGGAACACAAGAAGAGCTTCCTTCTCCCTGGGCTACAGCAGCTTGTCACTGCCACTGACCGTATTACTCACTGGGTGTGGAGTTATCAAGGCAATGACCCAAAGAACGCTGAATATCAGTTTACAGCATGGAACTTTCACCTACCCCATGTCTGTTGGTTCATCTTCACATGCCATCTCTTGGCACATGTTTTCTGTATCCAAGAATCCACAGGCAGCTGCTTATTGTGAAAATAATCAATACACTGTAGATGAGGAAACATAATCCGTAAATGCTTTTGAGATATTTTCTGCCAACACTGCTGCTGTGCTTGTAGCCTATTTATTTCTGTTGGCCTTTTACATTTCCTGTTATATGCGGAATGACCTTTGAAGAGAGGAATGTCAAGTTAAAAACATTGATTTAGGTTTTCAATGAACTTGAAAAATTATTTAAGATCTTTCAAGCAATGCAATCCAAGAATGTATATCATGCATATCACCAAGTCCTGTTTAGTTATGACCAAGAATAATGTACTAATACAATGCACTACCTTTCAGAACATAAAAGTTAATGCTTTAACCATTGGTCCTCCAACAAAAATCAGGTTTAGAGCAATTCCACCCAAGTCAGACTTCTCCTTCCTACCCTTTTAGTTTTATTAGCTATCCTGAATTTGTTTTTAAGAAGAATCTTTAAGGGGAAGAAGGGAGGGAAGTTACCTTTCTTCTCTATTTTTACTACTGTCCTAAAAAGGACAGGTATATTTGAAAAAAGTGATGCATGAGACAGAACTATTTTTCCCTGCCTAACTTCTGCTGCTGACTTGCTTTGTAACCTCAGTGAAGGAAAAATTCAAAAAACCTCTTCTGTCTGATGATAGCCCCACCAACCCTAAAGAAAGGGCCCCAACCATAAAGCTAGTAGAACATCTGGAACCACTGCTATGCACACAGACTAATTCAGCAATTATTAGCTGACATAAAAAGAAGAGAATGTCTATGCAACATAGCATTTAAGACATGCTACATGGAGTGATGAGACCTAATCCCTGTTTCATTTAACACAGAAGATTTAAATATTCTCTGGAACACGTTAGAAGCCTGGTCTCCTCATGCATAAATAACACCTTCATAGGAGCCCTTGATAAACCCCATTTCCAAAAGGTTTTACTCTCATGCAATCTCTTGGAAAACAGAATGTGAAACCCTGTCCTCCTGTGCAAAGGTGTGATCTGATCTGCCATGCGACACCTACACACAGGCAAATAAATTAAGGCGGGGGCCCCAGGACTTTGCCTGGTTGTGTTTTGTCAAAGCAAACTCCAGCCATCAAACAAGGAGGTAAGAGTTCACGAGTGAATCATGACCAGCCGGAGGTACCCAAGTCTGAAGATTAGGGGTAAAACAACCCTACATTCAGCCTTGCCTCTTAACTTGAAGGCTCCCTGCTCAATGTCAGCATCTTCTGGATTGGACTCCGAGGCACCAGCTCACCTGTAGCTCAATACATACCCATGCTGGGACACTGGGTTGCTCTAGGCACTCAAAGCTTGGGGTCTGGTGTTCCTACAGCATTTTCTGAAATCACCCTTCAGTCGCTTCTGGAAGGATTCCACATCGCTTAGGAGTTCTACACATTTAAATTCTATTTTAATCCTAATACTACTTAGAAACATTCTAGGTATATGTTGCTCAGGCTTGCCCACAAACAGCAGGAGATTAAGGTGCCCAAACTGGACAGCAATAAAATAACATTGGGCCACCCAAATCTGTTTCCCCTTTTTTCTGTAGTTCTGCAAGTGTGGGGGGGCTCATTTACTATTTTAATATCTATAAACTACTAAACTAAAAACAAATGTGCAAATTCACCTTGACACTGTTAAATGAGTTTAAAACAAGATTGGTGAATGCATACAAATAGAAATGATCCAAATTAAAGCAAAAATCAATCTAGTCCAAAGCAAACTAATAGCCTGCATACAGATTTATATTCACACATTTACACACCACTGAGGTAACTGTCAGACACCTTTACTGAAGTTGGTAGCATGTTATGTTTAGAAGAGGCCTTAAGGTGCAGTTTTAAACCAATTTAATTAAAAGGGTACAAAAAGTTGTGCTCATCCTCTTAGATGTGATTAGTGTTCCAGCTTCATGAATTAGCCAGGTATCAGCTTAGCCACAGTAATTGTGCATGCAAGCCTAAACCTGCGGCCAACATCAGGCACAGTGTGATTAATCACAGGGAAATCTGGCAAGAAATTAGTATGTTTATTATCTCCTTTTAAACTCATCCTCTACTAATAGTTAAATTTACTTTCAGTAGGTATGGTGCACAATCCTATTAATACTGACCAAGGGAAGTGGAATCTAGAACTCTTAACATCAGTGGATACCCAGTCTTGTAATAGTATTTTAGGCAACTTTCATAATATATGGTGATGGAAATTCCGAGATGATTAGCTAGATATGACATTTGTCTTAATTTATAGGAAGGAACTCACTAGCACAGGTAGTACTAATAAAAACAACCAATCACAACCTTGGGGAACGTGTAGTGTGTTCAGCATCTAAGCAGAATCTGTCCCTATGAGATTATACTGAAAACAAGCAGCCTGTAGAGACTGATATTTCCATTTGCAGTTTCCAATTAAAACATGCATTATTTATAGCAGTAGAACCTTTGCCTGAATATAACAAGACAAAGAGTCCTTTGTCAACTCTGTTACAGCCCCTAACCTATGCTGAGGCTGCACTTTGTGGAACTACTGCTCTATGAAAGGTCTTTCCTGACAGCAAAGGGAAGTAAGAAGGAAAGGGAATGCAAGGGACAGTTTGTTCAAAGGGAAGCACAGTTTGTTTAACAGTTTTATAACAGTCACAGAGAAAACATACCTCAGTTTCCCCTCAGACTCACATAAGTTGACACTCAAAAAACCACACACATCACTGTTTACTGGCTTACACAGAAAGAAAACAAAGCACACTAACTCAGATATTCCTAGAAAAATTGTGCTTGGAGCCGGAAGCAGACTTGGAAGATCTGTAATATATGTGACAGTTAAACTAGAAACTAATTATCTACCGATCTAACTATATTTAAAATGGTTTACATTAATAAATGATAGTTTTACATGATAGCCTCTTCAGTCTTCCATTAATAGCTACTCCTGAATGACCAGGGTGTGTGGACTTTTGATAAAAGGCTAGTATTCCAAGATGTCTTACACAACAGACAAGAAACATGTCAAGATTATTACTTTCTGTATCTAAATTTTGTTCCTTTTCTGGAGAGCAAGGAAGTATTTTTGATAGACCGTGTCATACTCATACTGAAAGATCACTTACAAGGACATACCAAAATCCTTCACTTTACTGCAGAATAACTACTGCCTGAGGCTAGTATAAAGAACAGATTAGAATTTGGCTCTATAAATCATACCTTATACGTACAGAAACTGCTGTCAGTAGTCAGTCTTTTCAGTAAACTAGCTAATGCTGAGTATTTCTGCCCACTTACAATAGGCTAATAAATACATAAAAAAGAAATAAAGCACATTCTATATTCAAGATCCCATTCCTAATTAACATATCAAGGCTATTATACACCCTGCACTAACAACAGTGGGGAAAAAAATGGGGGGAAAAAAATCTCAGCACATTAAAAATTCTAGTGGGCATGCAACTGCACCATGCTATGCCTGCAGCTCTGCTGTTCCACGCTGTACTCCTGCCTGTTCTCAAATGCTAAGGTTGAGCTTGGTGCTTATATGAAAGACATGAAAACAGGATAGAATGCTGCCAGAAGTAATCTCTTGTAATTACTAGTAATTTAATAAGTGGTATAGACCATCCTTCACATTACTGAATAAATTCCCTAGAAAAGTAGGTACTAGATTGCTTACACCACAATTGTCAAGGTGACATCAAAATGAAAGCTCAGTTCACTTACCAACTATTAGAAGTCCCCTTGTGCTTTTTGCACGACTGAAACTGTTGATCTGACTTTTGGCTGAATTCCAGTTTCATTAATTAAATTCCACATATCTACATCCCTTCTGCAGTTCGCATCTTTTGCTACTGCTAAATGCTTTCAAACAACCAACATGTTAAGTCAATGTCCTCTGGGCCTAACATCAACAAGGATCAAAATATTTCCCCAATGCAAAGCTAGTGAAAAGCTGCTGGAATCCTTCAGAGTAAAGTACTACTGTTGTCATAAATAAGTACTTACCAGTCAAGCAATTTCAAGTTAAAGAACCATCAGACTACTGTACAAACAAGTTAAAATGCTGCAATGTAAACTGTATTAAGGAAAGAAAATATTTCCCATTAGTAATTATGTATGTGCTTAGTTGCAATTGTCCAAGCATTACACTCCCAGATGAAAAGGAACCAAGCGTTTATGCTTGGTATACACTTCCAACCTTTTCTGTTCCAAATGTACAACAGGAAGATGAGGTCTGTGATGCTCAAAAGTTTCTTTCTTCTCTGAAAAAAGTTTCTCTTTAATAAGGATTCTACCTACAATTTGCCAGTAGCTATTCTCCACATAACTCTTTTACTAACACATTCCTGTAAATCAAGAAATCTAAAACTTACCTGAAGGGAAACTTCTATTGTGTTAAAGTAGTATATTCTTTACAATTGTGTTTAAGAGAACAGTGTAGACACACTTCAGTCACTGTTTGCTTCTGTCTGGTAGGAAGTTGTGATGTTAGGTTTTTTATTTTTAGCAAGAGTTACATTTCTTGAGTAACTTTCATAGCTAATAACAGACTCCACAAAACCACCATAGTCAAAGAATAAATCTGGAGTCTTAGAGTAAAACCAGTCCTCTAACAGGCTAAAATTAGAAAGTATTCCATTCTTCTAATTTAATCTTTTTTTAAAGTGAGTGATTTCTATTTGGCTAAATAAGGTACAGATGTATTTAATCACTGAATTTTCGAGTCAAGTTTATTTGATGTCATATTTCAATAGTTTATATTTTTACTTCAACACTAGATTAGCTTATAATAATAGACACGTTTTGTTATAAAAATAACCATGAAGAAATTTAATGAAATTTTTTTACCATATTATGAGTACTACAGCATCAGTAGATTTTCTTGAATCATCCACTGTTTTATATAGAGACCTGTATTAAAAATGAGATATGTAGTACAGAAACCACCTGTAGGGTTCACTGTCAGCTTTGGTACATTTCAAGAGATTCTGCCTTGAAATGCCAAACTCTTCATTTGTAAGTAAGCGGAATGTATCAGCAAGAGGTAACCAGAACAAAAGTCAACATGTCCACCCTTTGTGCAGCACAAATCTCCATGTTCCTCTCAGCAGATTGGAGTTACCACCTGTACAATAATGTACACAAAGCTTTTTGAGAAGACCATCCTAAGTGCTTCTAATTGCCACATAAGGACGGTTTCTCCTCTTCTTCCAGATAACCTCTGGCTTTCAGCACAAAAGTCTGACAATGCCAACAGCTTCTTTATTTGTTGTGATGCTCTGGTGGAAGTTTAAACATGAAGAACCTAATGTTCCACAGGAAGTGATTTGAGGGTAAAGGCGGGCTGGGATCTGGCTAATGAGGCTCCCGAACCCAGGTGTTATTTCTTATGTGTTTTCAAAGAAGTTGCTTGTCAGGGGTAGAATAGCAGCAAAAACTACAGTCAAATGCCTCTCCAGTGTGATGTCAGCATATGTGAAGGTCCAAGCTCTTCTTCTGAATGCTGTAAAAAAATTAAAAATGTATCAGTCATTAGTACCATCAATAGCAGTGAGCACTGCACAAACACAGGCAGTCTTTAGCTGGAGTGTTCACAAATCCAAAATAGTCAGGGGCTAAGTCATCCATAGCAAGATCTCATGGCTCTTTCTAGTGGCAGAGCTAGACCAGAATGCAGCTCTCCTGATGCGTAGCCCAGTGATTTCACTTACAGCTAGCTGTATTCCTATGTGAGGATTTCTAGACCTAAAATGTCTCATTTTACACAAGACAGACAACGCCTTTCACTATTTTTTTTTTCCTACCACTGGCATAAGTTTGTGGAGTTTGCACCATGTTTTCAGCAATATTTCTATTTTAGTGTCAATTGTGCACCTGTGGATATACCTGTTCTTTGAAAATAAAACCTCTGTACAGGCATTAAGAATCTAAACTCCTCCAAGCTCGTGTACCAATTTACTTTTTATGCATTTACATCCTCAGGATACAACTGCACCAGCATGCAGCCACACACACCACAGATGCATACATTTGCATGTGCATGTGAATCTGCATATAATTCCAGCTCAACAGAGTGAAAGCTGCAAATCAGTCTGAATATAGTGAAAAGTTTTGATCTTGCATTTGTCATTTCATTCTACCTATTTTGCATTATGACAAAGGGATATACCTCAAAATAAAAAAACTTAACCATAACACAAATACTGTCAAGGATTCATTCTATATTAAAATGTGAGGTATGCTACATGCTTACTATGGGTTTAAATCCTGCTCTGAGACAGTGGAATTATCATCTGGTCCTAAGCAAACCTCAGTTCTTCCAGATTCAGAGAATACCAAATCTAGGATCTAAACCTTTGGGTCTTGGTGCTTTCCCTGAATAAGGCCAACCTAGAATACAACTGTGTATAGGCTGTAAGAGAATCCAGACTGAGACTTGTGGGTTAGTCTCAGCACTTGTTACTTAATGTCAATCAGATTCCAGAACTTATCAATTTGTAATGTAAGCTCCTCTGAATTTAAGGTTTCCCTTAAACAGATATTGAGGATTGGTTTATTTTGGCAACAACTATTTGCAGCCCTATGAACTAGGAAAATTAAAACAATCACCTACAGTAGGATTCATCCCACATAATGTTAGACAACAAGCATATTATCTCCTAGATTTCCTCTGTAAAGTTAGCTTTAGGCAGGCAGTAAGTAACCCCTAATGGGGGCGAATTAACCCACACATTTAAGTAATGTCTCATATGAAATTAAGATGTCTTGTAGGCATGCCCATCATTCTCCATTGAGTACAGAAAGGGTCTACAGAGACATAAGATTAAACAACTGACTAAGTTGGCTAAAATTAATTCTTAGACTCAGTAATGCATATACCATACCAGTTTAAAAACCTCTTGATTGGTGCTGCAAATATTTACAGGGTTTCTATATTCAGGGTTGGGGTACTTAGGTGGTGGTGTTATTTATATGAATGCAACAAGCAAAAGACAGGACTTTATTAAAGTATGCTTAATCAAATAAGTATACCTTAACCCTCCTTTCCCCTCACACCTAATAAAAAAAAAATGTAATTGGTTGATGTGGCATGTGAGAAAGTATTTTACTACGCAGGCATAGAAAAACTTGGGATTTCAAGCTAAGACTTGCATAAAAAATGAAATATTTTCCCATACATTCTTATCAAAGCAGCACAGAACTCTTTAAATCCCTACCTGTATCATCATCAGGAACACACAACTTTCAGGAAATCCTCTTGCAGTCTTTGACAGCAAAACTACCGAAAATGGGAACCTGTCAGATTCTGTGCCTTCAGAAGCAGTCATCTCACTCTCCACAGTCACTAAGCAAGGCAGGTATCTCAAGCAAATTTACATCTCTTTCTATATAGCTCTGAGCTCTTAATATGACAAAAGCCTTAAAGTAAAGGGACTCTGCATGTTGTAAACAGCCCAGTTACATACACATTTTAAGTCTTGAGTTCATTATGTATATATATTTATGTGTGTATGTATATCAATACACACAGAGATGCACTTTAAAATTAAATTCCACTGTAATCCTGAATTTTGATGAGCAGTTGCCACTGCAGATTTTACTATTGTTTTTCATTCAATGTCTCTGGTAAACTCAAAGCACAAATAATCTTAATGGGTGAGAGCTTGAATAAAGAAACTCTTTTCTAATTGAACATCAGTAAATGATGTATATTAATTCACAAACTAAATCAGAATAGTGGAAAAGTTTAGAGGTGACACTTTTCTGTGTATTTCATCACTGCAGTTATGCAACCCTTAGTCTTGCTTACACTCAGATCTGTGTGCTCATGTGCGATTTCTACCCTTTTACATATCACTTTTGAATACAGCCCACTGACTCAGTCAATGGGTTCTATGTGGGTGTAAAGTATATGCTTGGGGACTGCAAAAGGGTTGGGTTTGCTTGGGGGGGGGGGGTGTCCTTTTTTTTCTTCTTTTGTATTCCTACATTTTGTTGTATTTTTTATATAATTACAGAAATAGAGGGTGTTATATTCCATTGCACTTAAAAATCTTAAGACTATTAGAGACCTGAAATAGATTACTTAAGAAAAAAAACCCCAAACCTTAACTGTATTTACCCAATTCAGGCACTTGTTTCACAAGTGGCAATTTCAAACATCCAAACTATTTAGGTCTGGAACACTAGGCAGGCATTTGCAGTTAACCACTATGTAGACAAGAACTAAATATTTTGTAAGTACAGATTTTACATACAAGAAAAGAGTACTTTCAGATGGTGTTATTGTTTACTCTTACAGATATCAGTTAAAACATTCACTTCCTGATGTTATAGACTCTCATTATTAAATAAAAGTTTTTAACTTATTAAAGAGCAATTCTATTAACTTCAATGGAACTAGTTTCACAGCAAAAGTTTAGCCATCATAATACAAACGCATGCTTACATGCACCTAACAGGGCAAAGTAGGCTGGTGGAAAGAGCCACGTTGTTAATTTGGAAGCAACAAAATCTTTGATCCCTGTAAGTAGGGATAACTTACTACAAATAAGTTTGCTTGTAAAGTAATACTGCAAAAAGAGACAAAATACCATGACAGGTATTACAGAATGGTTTATTAAAAAAAATAGATTTTTAGTAGTAGAGGACTTAATGACAGTCCCCTGTCATGCTTAGCTGTATCCTATAATTAAAGTTTACCTGACAGTAGAGGAAACTGGATTTCTTGTGCCTACTACAGTAAGGCGTAAAAAGAAATAGGTTACCAGTGTTCCACTCTATAGTCTGTAGAGTTCACCACTACCACTCCCCTCAAATTTTCCAACCACTATTTTCTCCTGTATTGGACATACACGATACTTCCTAGAAAGTATCTGCAAATAAACATCTGTCTTTGTAACAAGGCCTGTAAGTGAACATTCCATTACACAAATTTCCTTCATTTTTTTCTTACAACATTTGGATAATGTTTACACTTCCTAATTTTTGTGGCAGCTGTGTAAAAATGCAGAAAAAGCCTTTTTCCCTGTTATTCCATTACCAGATACTGAAAAGCTCTTTGTGAAGAAGGAATTTAGTTTAAGCTTGAGGTATCTTATCACTTTTGATAGATGTATTTCCAGATTTTAGTTCTGGCATCAAAAGACTCTCCAAAAGGAGCACTAGTTTTGTAATCAGAATTCCCTTTATTATGACAGATAAAGAAACAGTAAATTAAGCTTTCCCCCACATAACTAACAGACAAAACTAATCAAGCTGTCTCTCTACCAACCACTACCTACCTCAACAAGTGACTTGTGGCCATTAGCTTATCTTAGTTTAAACGTTTCAAGTTTAAAAGAAAAACAAAGCAAACAGTACATCATTTAGTGTACAGATTTTAAACACACAAGAATTTAACATTTAAGCAGCCTGTAAGGCTAAGTACATACTTTCAACACGGCTTTACTAAGACTAGCTAATGCTCCCACTCGTCACATGACACACTCTGCCAACACTGCAAAATGAAATGTGTTAGCACTGTCAGAAATGTCATCATTTCCTCAAGCAGTAGGGGTGGGAGGGTAGAATCAAAACACTACAAGCAAAGCTGCAGACAAAATCAGTGTGAGAAAGGTGTTCCATGCTGCTAATACAGCAAATTAAGACATACAGATAGTGAATGAACACATTTTTGGTTTTATACAAATCACTGCCATTTGTCCAGTACCCATTCAGACACAGATACTATCACCTTCCTCTACCAGATATTTTTGTATTTATCACATTAGCATTCCATACATCTTCCAGCACAATCTATGCAGTAGTTACACACGGAAAGAGCTGTAAAGAAGGGATAGAAAGTGATCCCTTTAAACAAAAAAAAGGCTTCACAGAGCCAAGCTCCAAACAGGAATATATTTAAATGTTTGACTTGGCTTTTATTAATGGGTAGGAGTTCATACCTTAAAGTGTGTGGGGTTTTTTTCTGGTTTTGGGGTTTTTTTGGTTCTTTGGATTTTTTTAAAGCCAACAGATTTACATAATTTGTCTGACAGAGGGATTATTTACACTTACCAACCATATGAACAGTCAACATTTGTAGCACCTCTCACAATCGGGTGTCTGAAATGCCACTGCAGAGAGCTTGCATCAATGGAGGCATAAGAGCAGATCTCACATTTGAAAGGTTTCTTGCCTACCAGGAAATGGAAAGCAAGTATGAAGGATGTAGTATCTTCTATGGGAACACAAAGTCTGTGTGGGATATTCAAAAGAAAATCAGTGGATTAGCATTTACAGCACATCCTCAAAGCCACAGCTCATCTTTCACATGATCTTGTTTCTAATGAAGCATGATCTTAGATAATGGTCTAAGCAGTTAAAGGTTACAGTCTGTTTTACCAGGAGACCTACTGCATCTAAATTTGGCTTCCACCATAAGTCTAATCAAGAAAAACTGGCCAGAACCACTTCCAAATTTAGTTTTGATCTTCTTTTCTGAATCAAAAGTTCAGAGGGCCAACTTTCAGCATACTCTATGTCACCAATTAAAAACAAACAAGCACAAAAAATCCCTCAGAAAGGGGAAATGTAGAAGAATTGGAAATTTTCAAGAAGCAAAAGGAAATTACAATAAGGGAAAGTCATTTTAACTTAATGAAGAAAACACACAAAGAATTTTCTGTAAAGACAGCAAGGACATTTACCTCACAAATACAAAGGAAAACAATAACTTTCAATAACAAAAACATTGAGAGGTACATTCCTAAAGGACTAGCCTCCCCTTTCATCTACATTCCCACTGACAATTTCTAATTTACAATATTTATCTTCATATTTTTCTGATGTACTAAAATTCTGAAATATTAGCCTTACAGTGGAGAATCTGAAACAAACCTAACCAGAAAGAAACCATGGACTAAAAAAAACTAAGCAGAACCACAGAATGATTGAGGTTGAATGGAACCTCTGGAGGTCATTTGGTCCAACCCTCAAATAGGCAAACCTATTTTCACTTTTGCAGCCAAAAATGAAAACACAAACCAAATACATTTGAGTTAAAAAATAATGAAAAGTGAACATATTTTAAGAATCTAAGTCCTAAGAACACCAACCCTGGTATAGTAATAATTGTCCTCAAGACAGCATTTCACGCCAATGTTATTATAAGTAACTCTCCAGCTCCAGTTTTATTAGCGTTATCTTTTAAGAATTAATGCAGGGGATATCACATTGAGTGACCACTGCATAGTCAGCATGATGTGGAAATCAAAGCATTTTTTTACGTTTACCCCCAGTTGTCAATGGTGAAGTAAACAGGAAGAGGCTGATGACGTTTTCAGGAGCAGTTGTCAATGGCTTGATATCTAGATAATAAATTACATTTTCATAGGTAATAAGCAGCTTCTTAAAACTCATTAAGTATGTTTGCTGTAGGTTACATAGCAGGTCAGTTGCAGAACATGGAATAGGAGACAGTTCTGGATTTGCAATCTTTCATCTAGACAGTGACTTATTTTGTTCATTTTTTGCAAAAGTTTAATTAATTTTGCATGTTTCGGGTCTCTTGTGTACTTACGCACCTGAACATCATTAATAGTGCCTGGTCACACTGCCTAGCCAGCCTCCTAGTAGTCGCTTAGCTCTTCTTTGGGTATCACTCTTCTTTTCCTGTACCTTCCGAAACACTGTCGGCTGCCTTCTACATTAGCTAAGAATGTTTAATAGAGAAAACGTCTGCCTTTGAAGACATGGTATACTTCCTACCACAGAGATTGAGAGCCATCTGTCCCAATAGCACGAGACGTCTATCGGCCCCCTTCACACTTCTGTTTCCTGCCAGACATCTGCCTACTCTCCTCTGCTGCCTCGTGTGATGCTATGGCTCCAAGGCTGCGGGATGGAACACCACCCACGTCGCTCAACTGCCGGAGCACCGCACTCCTGCTCAGCCACTGCAAGAGTATTTAATTTCTTCAACTCGCTGAAAAGTTAATTTTGCCAGTGTGGACAAAGGCGGATATTTGCTATTCACTATGCTGCCAGGTCCTATAAGATGAGTTCTCAGCAAGCTGATTTATTTAAATATTATCACAAGCATCTAACTAGGTCCCCACTGTCCTGTCCACCCACTCACTGCACACATCAAGTATCATGTTTCAGAAGGCCATTAATGCAACATAGCACGTTCCCATCCTATTCATTCAGTTAAACTTATTTTCTAATCCTGTAAAATGCTCAGTTCAGAAAAAAGGAGAAAGGCTTCACTTTTTAAATATCAACAAGATGGAGCAGATCCAACAGTTCCAAGCAGACAGTGCTACAAAGTACGTTCTTCTGTGTAAACTCAGAATTTCTAATGCAAGTGCCTTTTTGGCAGACTGATGGACTTAATATAACCATGGCAACACAAATTCTATGTAAACAAATCACTTGACTGAGACAGAAAGGACCCCAGAGCATCAGTCACAGAGAGGCTGGGCCTTTGATAGAGGTTCAACATTAAACTTTGAAACAGAAAACTGAAGCAGGAAGCTTTCCAGAAAATGAAAGGGAATGTAGCCAAAGTGGACAAACAATCTATTATATTAAAAAACTTGAAATAGGCCAATATGTGCAAGTTGATTTAAAAAGTTTTGAGAAGACACTCCCGTTCTTTCCTGGCAATGGAGCACCAGTACAGAACAAAAAATTATGAACTGGTTGAAGTCCACATCCCTCTGAACTAGCAAAGATATCCTTTTCAGTTAACAAGTCAGGAACATAAGCTGTCCTTGTCTTTGCAGTATCTATACCTTTACACAGATGTCTCCTGAATATGGATCCTAAACCAGGATCAAATATAGCCTTAATGACCAATATCCTTAAATGCCAAAAAAAACCATTTCAGTTAAAAATTTGCCTGTTTTGTTAAATCAGGACCACAGTGTTTGGTTTTTGCATATTCAACGTAAGAGAGAGAACTACCAATAGGTAAAACACACCCCTTTTCTGTAGAAATCCTTCTCATGTCACAAAAGCAGCACTCCTACACAGCATTCAATATTTAACTGTACAGTACTTTTTTTTTTCTCCCTAAGCAGTTTAGCTAAGTGGTAACATGAAGAAGACATACATGTAATCCATGTATACATTTGCATCTGCTCTATCAGAGAGGCCTCGAGCCTTGTTTCATACTGGCAGTGAAAGGCTTTGATGCCAGTATGCATTCCCATGTGTTTCTGCAGAGCTAAGTATAGGAATGCTTCCTGTCAGAAAGGAAATTAACCTTGTCACAGCTGGAAAACAAGCATCTATTTTTCCCGTATAAGTGGTCTGAAGGGGTGACATTTCTCAGTTACTGTGTTAATTTAGGCTTTTAATGCCTTTTATCATGAGTATTTTGAGCCTATTAGTTAGGAAAGATTGATATCACTATGGGAAAGATAAGAGCATAAAGATTCCTATCAGACCTACCTACAATCAAATACTGCAGTTATTATTTCATTATGTTCCAATTATTTATTTATATTATCCATACTTTGCTGAGTTGAAATAATTTACTAGCAGGCAATACTGCATAACGCAACATGATCACATTGGATTGTTGTATTTTGATGTTTGAATGGTCCACCTAAGTTTTCTAGAATTTTTTTGTCTGGGTGAAAAAGACATTCTACCTTCTCCACTGCATGACCTGCTACTCTTTCAGGCCTGCAAGTAGAATTTATTTAAAAGGAAAAATAATACATATGAAAATTATATGTGTGCTTATATACAAAGAGAGGATTCCTAGGCAATACAACTGTAAAACATTTGAAAAGGCCTACACAGATCACAGATCTGCTGTTCCAAATTCCCTGATTTTCCAGATTCTTCCCCACACCATGCTTAGAATACCTCAAAACCATTTAACTCTATGTCTCAAGCACTTAAAAGTTCCTCAAAACTCAGCAACAACAGAGGAAGAACTGGCTGTTCACAAATTCAAACACAGGTCTACCTTTTAGACATTTTTAACACACAATAATTTCAAAGGGATAAATATAAGCATAGAAGAACTTTTAAATCCTTGTCCTGTGGAAGTCAACTATAGCACGTTTAAAAAGTGCTTACATCTGTATCCAGATTATTGATGAGCACTCAGCAAAAGGAAACAACGTCCTTTTGACTCATACCTGTAAATAATTAATTACTAAGTAAATACTATTTCCAAATACATGCACTACGTTCACATATTGGATGTAATAAACAGGATTACTCATTCTTTAAACACTCTATAATGAAAACACAGATATTTTCATGACACATTCGTGAAGGTAATTAAAGTCCTGCTATTTTAAAAACAAAGTATTTCAGAAAACAATGAAATTAGTTTATATTATACTCAATACTTCTACTGTAAAAGTATTCCCGCTAATTCTAAATTAAGAGTGACTCATATAGCTGTTATTTTATGCAACAGTATTCAAAACAAGAAAGATGCAAAAGGAGATTTAATCCTCAGTTATTTGTGTGGATTAACACTTTCTTGCACCAGATAAATAAAGCTTACATTGCTCTTAACTTGCATGATGGAACTTAAGTACTCAGGAGAGTTGTTGAAGTGTTTGATGCATAGAAGGTGTGAAAGCTAAAACAGTGATCTTGGTAGAACCAAGGGCCTATACGGAAAAATTTGGGATTTAAACAGTGGGCTTCAAGATGAAAGCCAACTCTGAAAGGCAAGCTGTGCCATTCTGAATAACTCTTTGAAAATTTTTTGAAATTTTTCCTCTCTTCCCTAAAAATTTGTGATCTTTCAAGAGGAAAAAAATCACCAAAAAAAAAAAATTGTGAAAGATCTAGATTCTAAACTCCTGCAGGACAGACAGAACTTTTTTAGAGCTATGAAGCAGAGACCAGAAATGCAGAGGCTAATTTCTGTAATATCTTTGTGAATCCAATGCAAGTATAGTAGTTCAAAAAGTACAACATGTCGATTCACAGATTAGGAAAATGTTAATTGTTATAATTTCTACTCACTGAAATCAGAATTAAAACTGTACTTTTTATGCATTTAAAGGATGTCTTTCACAATGATGTAACAGAACCCTCCTTTGTTAGGGAATTAAATGCTTTGTAGAAAAGTAGAGCTATTTGGATTTTCTAGCTATTTGAATTACTCCTTAAAAAAAGGGTAAGCATAGCTGCCTATTTCCAGCATATTTAATAGCTTTAAATGCAGATTTCAGCATTCTGGTAATGTTGCAGGCAGCGCTTGTGGTACAAACTCCCCACAAATACTGACGTGCTCCTTTTCCTTTATGGAGAAGACACTGTTACTAGGAGGGTTGGTTCATCTTCTAAGGTTAAGGAGCGAAAGTCCAAAGGAACCTGGAATTGTAATATGGATGATTTACCCTTTCATCCTTCAGATGTAAATAAGGTATATTTGAGACAGTGGGAAATTCCAACCCATTAAGACCAAAGGTTCTTGAGTACTCTTGATTAAGTTTTAGGCTCCATAAAGGTCCCACATACATTGTAACACTTACGATTTTAATGAAATAGTCAGGCAAGACCATCAATAAATCAGTCTTATTAGGAATCATTCTTCCCAGTTAGCTTTTGAACACTGATTATAGGCAGCTGATCCTCACAGCTGCCACTATGATTTTCCCTTCTTTATATGAACTATTGGATAAAACTCAGCAACCAAAAAGATTAGACTGCCCTCTCTCTGTGGCTTCTTGCTAACTACTTGATCTGTAACAGAAAAACAGAATTACAGCCACACACTTTCAAGAAATTCAGTGATAGGTATTAATCAGCATTTTCCCACATAGTCATTAAAAAAAACAATACTCCATAAAGTTTTAGATGATAGAACTACTTCGTTGCTGAAATGAGACAATAAAATTTGGTTATATTGTTTAGTATCACTAGTGAAATGCCTGTGAATTGAGGCCTTTAACTCGCATACGCTGTCAGCAGAATACACAAGCCATCCTTGTACAAGAATGCATTTAGTACATGAATTAAAAGCATCACTACATTTAGTGTATTCTCAGTTTTATCTTCTGATGGGAGAAAAATGGCCATGACAACATTATTTTGAATTGTAACATTACATTAATTTAACTTTAAATATAGAAAATAAATATTTGAAAGATGTAAGCAAGACCTGGGTGACATTAACTCATAAGGTCATGGGATTTGGTTATTTTAACCTATAAAATATACACATACCTAATGCCGCAGTCATAAAAATCTTCAACCTTCACATAGAACTGCCTTCTTTATAAACTTGAAATAGATTTTACTAAATAAATTCTACTGCCTAATACTGAAAAGAATGAAGACTTCTAATTCACACATTCCACCTATTCTTGTAGCAAACAAATTAGGTAGAAATCACAATTTTAACATCAGTATGTGGTCTGCACTGAGGTTTACAGGCAAAGAGAAACACTGAAAAAGCATTTGAGAAGTAAAAGCCAGTGTGATGTTGTTCATTTGCTGCCCCCTCCTGGGGAAAAAAGCAACCAGACAAAAAAAAGCACCGTCAGAACCGCTGTTCCCTGTGTACCATTACCTACATCTCTCCGATAACTCGACCGTGTGAGAGCAGATCTTTTTCAGTTTAAAGGCTTTTTTTTTTAAGCTTTAATTTTAAAGTATCAATAGACTCTATATCTCCCAAATGAATCTATTAATCTAGGCATAACAAGAGACGATTCTGGGAAGAAGAGAAAACAAGGCCACTTGCCTCTTGCATTCTGGAGTTGTGCGTAGCAGCACAGACTGCGCACTCAGAGTCGCGGTCAGCATAGCAACATTATCTTTATGCCATTCTGCCACCAGCTATTCAACGTAAGCTGCAGGACACAACACTGAACCGGCTGCCATTCCCAACAGATTCTATTCTGCCGTGCGCTGAGGGCCTTTAGTGGAAAGAAATAAGACACAGCCACATGCTGGTATTACGGCCAATTGCTAGTTTCATTAGTTCGCCCTTCAAAGGGGCTGTAAGAAAGAAACAGTCTTAACATGAAGTTTGCTTTGCTGTACAGATAGCACAGCAAAACTCAAGTCAGAACTAGGTATGAAAAGTTCAAGTAAGTTCTTAATCTTTGCAGTAATTACAAGCATCATTCCAGGGAAAGCTCCAGAGACCTAGTCTGTAAGTGCTCTTTTCACTTCCGAAACAGACAGGTAATGCGTTCATCAGATAATGACACATTTCATATGAAACCTCAAACTAAATTTGGATTGCCATACCCCACTGGTTCAAAAACAACTGCTGTAATGATATAATGATGTAAAGTGCTTAACCTTATACTTTTCCAACTTCTCTAAAACTGACAAGTTATTTCAAAATACCTCACTGTGAACATGGAAGCAATTTGCCTACCTGCTTTGTGAATCTGTAATGACTGAACTGTGCTTTAACTATGGCAAGGCTTGTAAACTGACTACTTACTTTAAAAAAAAAAAAAAAAAGACACACCTATGTGAAGGTACATCATCAGCACATTGGTCTACTCCCTACCTACTAGCAAAGCTGCTAGTTCACTACAATTAATCAAGCCTTTCACTATCCAAACCCAAATTCCTTTTTTTCTTTCTTTTTATTACACCAATTTCAGCAAGCTACTGAAACATGTATTTATTTCTTTCTTTCCAGATGTGCAATAACAACACCAAACTAGAAAATCCAGATTCGGTATAGATGATTACTTCAGTCCTAGAAAACAGTAGGGTAAAGAAGCTATTTGGGGGAAAAACTTTGACAATATGAATTAATTATAATACATAACTTCAAGGGTCAGAAAGTGATTTCTCTAGTTAAACTGAAGGTGTCTATTGTGAAAATGTTTTCTAATAACGTAACAGACGTATGTATGGCCATAAACAACAACAACAACAACGAACATCCCCAAAACAAAACTCACATACTTAGAAGAAACCTAGAGAAACAGAATGTACACTAACTTCTCCACCTAAATACTAGAAAAACTATCATTAGAATATTTTGTGATGTCAACTCATGGACAGGTGGCTACTAGAGATTACCATCTTCTTTATCAAAGAAAAAAAGGTATTTTCTGAGTAACAGGAAAGCCTCAAATGCCTTGTCAAGTTCTCTTTGGAAGAGATGATGCACTTGACATCAGACAAAGTCTTAGTGTTAACTCTTACAACTGCAGGTAAGTAGAATTTTGCATTAACTGATAAAATTGGTGCTTCAATAAATATGCCTCTTAGAAACATAGCCATGACTGCAAAGGAAGTTGTACATTGTCACAGTTTTTTCATCTAGTTTACACACAGAATTCCAAGGCGGCTCACAGCACATCTCTTGGCTCCTCATAGAGCACATCTCAGTGGCTCTCCTTTGCTATTGTTTGTAACAAAATATAAGAGAAAACCTTTAGAAGTACCTTTTGATCAGCACCTGCTTACTTCATTCAAAAGACTGGTACTATCACAAACCAAGTAGAAGACAGCTATTTGAACAGGGTACCTTATATTTGTTCAGGTTATCTGTGGGCAACTCTCTTGTAAAAATAAATTAGTAAATAAATAAATGTGCCACATTATCAATTGTTCTGCAATCAAGATCTACAGAAGTACTTGGAGCATAACAAACAAAATGGCAAGTTTTGCTATAATACAGGTCATACCTACTACTTCCTTCTTTCTCGTTGCTTTTGTGTTAGAGCACACAGGATTAGCTTCAGCCTTCTTTCTTCCCTTGCTCTCTTTCGTTTTTGTTTTGTGTTGTTTTTCCTAATGGATTTGTTTGTGATGTCCATTCATCTGACTGGTTTTGAATACTTGATTCCAAAAATTAAGACAGAAGAGCTGTAGAAGTTTTGTGATTTTCCATATGCTCTTTCAACTCTTCTCTGCATTGCCAATTATGAAATAAGTTAATTCAAAAAGAAACCCAAAATACAGTATCAACCAATATTTTACATTACCATCAGTGACTGAAAGGCTTAAGAATTGGAGATAAGATATTTTCAGGTAAAAGACAAACTTGCAGAGGGACTTTTGAAATAGTGTAATCCTCATAATTCGGTCCACTAACAGAGAAAAAAAAACCCTTGCTGATCATTCTGTGTTATGTTTGTGAAACATACATGCACAAAGGGAAAAAAACCCAGTTTCTCAAAAAAGCTAGACAAGCCATTTGTTTGGGTTGGGGTTTTTGGTTGGTTTGTGTTGTCTGGGTTATTTTTAAACTGTAGGGCAGAATTAGATCCAAGTTGTTAAATATAAGTAATGTTGAGGAAAGAACTGCTCTATTTTACTTTTGTGCATATTGTAAATACAATGAATAAGCAGATGACTTACAGCAGTGTTTAACTGCCATTCACACACACACTAGAAGTACAGATTATCATTCCTGGATGCACACTTTCATTATAGAATTGCCACAGTGCTGCTCAGCACAAAGAAAGAGAAAAACAAAATTAGATAAGCACAAACTATAATGATAAAAATTATAGCATTTGGAAAGTCACTACTGTGTTTGACATGCTTGCCACCACAATAAATAAGCCTGTTTTAAAAAAGTGACAAAGCAGGAAGGAGAAACACGATTTCCAGTTATCTCATTTGACCTGAATCCACTGGGTTTACCAGATTACTGTGTATTTATTATACAAAAGCTTTATCTAACAATGCAGATTTTAAATAGTTGTCTTTTCTAAGTTTGCTCAGCTAAACTTCCAACAATCACTATGCATGTAGATAAAGAACAAGCAACATATTTACGTAATATAGCTGTTACATTGCAAGGACTTGATTTATTTTAATTATGTTAGGAATATCCAAATATTAAGTTTCCTTTCATATACTGTTGTTAAAATAGCGTAAAATTCTAATTACATTGTTAAGACTAGTATCAAGACCAGAGAAATGACAGCCATTTCCAACCTAAAATATAATCTTAAAAAACAGTGCTGCGTACACTTTTAAATACATAGCATATTTTATAAGACTAGGAAAAAAATTAAATAAGCCCATTAGATGACTGAGAAGATAGCCAGTATTTGTTTCAGAGTACGTGGAATACTTTCATCCATAAAAAATAACATTTAGCACAGAATCACTTAATTGGACTCAATCTTTGCAGCCCTGATATAGTTTGCATATTACTGCTTTTGTACGAGTTAATTATTTTAGCAACAAAGTACCAAAAATTCTCTTTTCACCCTCCCTCTCCCCAAAGACGACAAACAAGACATAAAAGCTGATGTTAATTGTTACAGAAATCAATCAATCTCAAAACAATTGCACCAACTCTGAAGGTGACTTGCAAAATCCATCAACTTAAGCAGTATGTATTGAATGCTCCCTGCAAGAACTTGGTAATGTAAGACATTTCAGTACACTGCTGTTTACAGGAAGAAAAAAAATAAAAATTTTTCCCTACCCAGTGTCATCAAGCCTTATTTATTAAATTGCCAATTCCTTTTAATGTGATGGCACAACACGTACCAGATTACAAATGCTGCTGGATTATGGAGCCTCTAGTGAATGGGGGAGAAGGGAGGATAAATTGCCAATTTTATGACCATTTACAGATTAAAAAAAAAAAAAAAAAAAAATTTTACGTGCCTTATGTTTTTTTGAGATAGTATATTCAAGACAGCATTATGAATAAACAACCACTTACCTGACCCTCCATTCAGTGTACACCAGCTTCTCCAGCGTGGTTCAGTGGTCAATACATCACCACAAACACAGTATATGTTAGGATGTCATGATGGAGCTGAAGCCAGTGACCCTGAAGGGTCTAGGTGTCGCAGGACCTATAGCAACGTACTGTACAGTCTCACAGCCTAGTAACTAAGAACATGCAGGACATACTGCTAAAGATGATGGCATTTTTGGTAATTTATTTTAGTACGTTAAGGTAGATTCTCAACATATTTCCCACGACACAAAATAAATACTATATTAAAAAACCAAACAAAATGCCAGCTCATTAAGGTTGCTAAATCAAGAAATAAAAATCAGGAATTGCCAAAATTAAAGTTGCCTTGGTAACCTTAATTTCATTGCTTTTTGTGTATATACTCTATGCTCATGAAACAATAAACCGAGGCTAATGAAGCACCACCCATTCTACACACTGAATTTTGGAAGGATCATGTGGGGGAAAAGAAATTCGTATACAGTCCAGTCAGACAATTGAAGACATTGCAAGCATACCCACCCACACAGATGATGAATGTTTCACTTTGCAACCTTTACTGCGAGTTTTCTTGAATTTTTTGTGTTTTTTTTAAAATGCATTTAACATGGCTTAGGCTTTATTTTTTGAAACAAAATACCTAAGAAGTTAAAACATAAATTCCAGATTTCACAATGGGGAATTATATTTGGGCCAACCGGCATTGCTGAAACCCCTAGATACACCAGAAACCTCTGATACTTGAACTAACTGCCATTTGAATAACGACAGCAATAGCAAATAGAACCGACAGTGTACCCTGTTATTTTAATGCTGGTTCACATGTCTGAGACTCTAAATCCTTTCTGTCCACTTGAGGCCACCCTGTTGCCCAAGTTATTTTCTTTCTCTAGACTCCTCACTATTTTATTCTCTGCCCACTGTGCCCTATCCCAGTAGCAGTTTTCCTAATGTGCCAAATTCTGCTCAAGTTCATCTCATCATGTCCTCTAGCAACTTCTCACAGGTTTTCCAGCCTGTGCTAGTTTGGGCTGGGATAGAGATAATTTTCTTCATCGTAGCTAGTATGAGGCTGTGTTTTGGATTTGTGCTGGAAACAGCGTTGATAATACAGAGATGTTTTTGTTACTTCTGAGCAGTGCTTACACAGAGTCAAGGCCTTTTCTGCTTCTCACCCCACCCCACCAGCGAGCAGACTGGGGGGGTACAAGCTGTTGGGAGGGGACACAGCTGGGACAGCTGACCCCAATTGACCCAAGGGATATTCCAGGCCATATGACATCATGCCCAACAGTAAAAGCTGCGGGAAGAAGAAAGGGGGGCACATTCGGAGTTACAGCGTTTGTCTTCCCAAGTAACCGTTATGGGTGATGGAGCCCTCCTTTCCTAGAGATGGCTGAACACCTGCCTGCTGATGGGAAGTAGTGAATGAATTCCTTGTTTTGTTTTGCTTGCACGCACGGCTTTTGCTTTACCTATTAAACTCTCTTTATCTCAATCCATGAGTTTTCTCACTTTTAGTCTTCCGACTGTCTTCCCCATCCCACCAGAGGGGAGCAAGCAAGCAGCTGTGTGGGGCTTAGTCACCAGCTGGGGTAAACCATGACACAGCCCCACTGGTCTTTAGTATTCAACTTTTTTTATATGGTCTCTATGAAAGAATAAAAAAACCCCTTTCAGCCAGGTATCAAAGAAAACTGGCAAGTTTTCTTAGTTCCTGTCCTTGCCTCCCTAAAATGGTCTGTCACAATTAGCTTCCTGCAGTAAGGTATCTTCACTGTTCACTGCACTTTTCAGAGGCTGTGAAGAGGCGAAATCTTGACAGACTTCTGCATCAGGAGTGTGCCTTTCATCTATTCTAACAGAAGACACCATCTGAAAACCGCTTAGATCTTTCCTACAAGCCATGGACTATTAGGGCTTTTCAAATAAAAGGTATCCACAGTCTTACTGGTTCCACTTGAAAACATTATCAACAGAAATTTTTCCCCCATATGCATTCTAGAAAATTGGTTGAATCATTTTGGTTGATCTGTTTTTAAAGGAAAACTATCACGTGGAAGCAAAGGCCAACATGAGAAATTTCAGCCAACATGGTTTAAACAAACAAACAAACAAACAAAAAAGCAAGACAGGAAAGCAAGTGAAAACAGTATCTTTTAAACGAACAACAACATTGGTAACAAAGCAGAGCATCTACAGTAGTAAAAAAAAAAGCAGTGCAGTTTTATAACACTAAATATGAAGTAAGCAGTTAAAATACAGAAGACGTGTGAGATGCAGGCGTATGTCATTAATTCACTTAATTTCTGTTTTCAGAGGAAGGGGCCCTTTAATCTTAGGGAAAGTATAGATCAGCATGAAGAGGAAATGCTGTTAGAGATGTATAGTCTCTACCACTATTAAAAGATAAATCACAAAATCAAATTTGATGGTGTAAGAATGCACAGCTCCCCCTCCCTTTTGTTCACCCTGCATGAGACAAAGCTGGATAGTCCTTTGAAAGTCGCTTTAAAAATTAAGTGTTGGAAGTTAGCCATCAGTACTGCTCATTTGATGAAACTAAAGTAAATCTATAAATTTCCCCATCAGATTCACCCTGCTTCAGTTAAGGAGATTAACCAAAGGCAGCAGTCAGAAATCAGAGATGCAGGGACAAGCCTCTCCACATAGCTCTGTTCTAGCCACAAGTCTAGGACTTTGTAGGTCAAGGTCTGAGGAATTGGAACTGCTAATAGTATGAACTGCAACATGCATTTTTGACATCATTCAATGTCCAAAAAGGAATCTGAAAGAGACCAAACTCTTGGTCAAAAAAAATCTAAACTGTAGATTGAACCTGGCTGGCCATCATTCAGAGTATTACAATTCTGGTGTTATTCCAGTCTTATTGACACAAAGCCAAAGTCAGAAAAGCTTCGGACATGAAGCATCCTTCAGCCTTGATGTTTTAAGCAGTACAGTATCCCACACCCCTAGCCCCCCAAGTGAAGGGATGTTTGATAACAAAAACCAATAAAACTGTGAGGTTGTACAGAGTCTTCCTTGCATGAAGCAAGAATCTCTACCTATCACATATGGAAATAAAGCTCTCGCTGAGTAAGACAGAGCAAGATTGATGAAGGAAGATAAACCTACTGCTACTAACTGAATAAAGAATAATTTCCTTTTAAACTAACAGACAACTGGTTACCCAACCAAGCAATTATCAATTGCCAAAATAAGCCCATTAGAAACTCAAATCAACATAAGAAGTATCCAAAACCCAAGTATCTCGTCATGTCCTGCATCCAGATCCTCTGCACCAGGCGTCATCATCATCTTTTCTCCTCTACCTAACAGCTGCTCAGCTGCGAGCTCAATGCAGCTGCTACACTCCACCACCACCAATAGCCTTTGAAGATGCAGATCCTTGCTTAGTGCCTTCAAGCAAACTGTAAGTCACCCCTAATCCTCTTCCCCCCTTCAAACCAGTTTTAGCCTAGCTTAATGAATTTTAAAGCCTTCTTCCTCTAATTAAAACAAATTTACTTGTACATACACTTGCATTAAGCAAATACTTAGCACTGGGAAATTCACCTCCACTCTAAAAGCAGACAGAAGTAAAACATTTCATCAGAAATCCAGTATGTTTGCAGTATTTACAAAGTATTTGTTGCACTTTATAAACTAAACAGTTTAAAAAAAAAAGTAAAAGAAAGAGACCTGTTGAAGGGAGGGAGGGGGGGAATAAAAAAAAATAACTAAAAAATCCACCTACATTTGGAAAAAAGTCTCTGTCATCTCTCACATTCAGTACATGGATGCTGCTTGAAATTGTAATCATGGTTGTGCAGATGCTTGTAGACCTTGATCCATTCCTTAGCTGTGTTAAAAGCCAAAAGCCACAATTTGTTATAATAGGTTAAAATCAGATTAAATATATTAATTTAAAATAGCAGACAGACATTTCTCCATGTTAAACAACTATTAACATAAAAGTTCAAACTTAACTCCTACATAGTTTTAAAGTGTTTTGTGCTTATTTAAGCAATATGAGGCTGAATTTAGCTGAGATGCACGGTATTTCAGAAGAAAGAGCAATTATTAATTATAAAGACACAATGTGAGCTTGGGGCCTCTGGCAGCAAAAGCAAGGTTAGCTCAGCTCTAAGGATGCTCAATGCACTCCTCTCGCCCAATGTCAAAACAGAACAAAAAAATACCATGATAACAATCAGTTCTCAAAGATTTCAAACCACAATTTAAAATGAGTTAGCAAAATACATACTTGTAGTAGAGTTATTCTGATGTGAATTATGGAGCATATGAAAAATATTGAAAGATCGTATACTTAGGAAACATCAATATACCCAAGCTTCAAACGATCGTTTTTAGTGGTGAGATACAATACACTTTACTGTCCATTTTCTTCTAAGCACATCTGCTGACAGTCTAAATTTGGTCTGGAGAAAGTACTGACTGGAGGTTGCAGGTTTTGCATAGAGGATTTCTGTTTAATGGGAAATGCAATCAAGACCACTAACCCTTTCTTGTAAAGATTTCAATGTAAAATCACTCAACTTTGTAGCAACTTCTGGACTCATTTTTTAAGTCTTAAGATTCAAAGACCAAAAATGATGACAAGCAGTGTGATTAGTCTTTCAGGTCTTTTACCTCTTTTTCCCTGATGCAGATGGTAAACTGTCACTACACAGCCCATACAAATATCAACAACTGTTTTAATTCAGACAAGTAAATAACAAATAATATCGCATAATTACATAAAAGAATCTCTCAGCATGACAAATTGATAGCTTTGTCCTAAAAAAGAAATTAAGAAGAAACTTCAGTATACTCTACTGAGGCATTTCAGCAGTTTGTACATTTTTTTCCACTAACCAGTTTGGCTTTCATGTAGGTTAAAAGTTCTAACAAGCATACTGTAGCAAATAATGTCAGCAATTACAGCTAAAACTTGACACTAAGTTAAACACAAGCTTAGTGCTAAGAATCGTAAAACTTATTTCAAAAACCATCCCCACAGCAAGCAGGAAGGCTCGCATACCTATTGTATCAGCTCCACAAGCATAATAAATTGGCAGACAACAGTTCTTTGTAATGTTAAACTCCCTTTAATGGAATGAAACATCTGAAAAATACTATCAAGTTGAAGACTTCTCAATTTCTATAATGTTTCTTCTCCACCTCAAAAATGTACGGAAATCAGCACGGTGTTAAACAGATATTTAGAAAAGCTTCCTTTGCTCACATTTATCACAAAAAAATGCAAACAATATTCAAAACAAATATAAAATATTTACAATTCTATAATACAACCAAGAGCTTAAAAAGTTATTAAGTATATAACCTACTAAATTTTTCAACAGGAAGCCAAAATTAAGTAAATTTTCTACATATGTTAACATAATAGTGAATGGTAAGTTATAATCTTCAAAATTCATTGCCCCCAGATGTGATGGAAATTACCAAAAAAGTATCCCAGAAAACCTAGTACCAGGTTGTTTTCTCACCACAATTGTAAGGGAGATATATTTATTTTTCTCTCCCACCCCCCCATTACTCATTCAAGAGACAACTTATAATTTGTCGAAAAAAACAGTTCTCCTTTCACTTAAGAAAACATTGTTCGTATAAGCACTCATAAATCTTTTCACTGTTGTAGTCATCTCTGTTTTGAAGAAATACTGTGAATTTGAGCTGTCTTTCTATGTGCTTTCCTTCCCAACCTCTTGGAGAAAAAGTTAGACTGGACTGCAACCTTGTTATTGGCTTCTGTCGCATACAATTAAGTGGAGACACTGTATGTCCTTGTGAAGCAAATAAGATACTAATTTTGCTTTTAGTTCCAAAAATAACCCTTTTAGTTACTTTTCCTGCACAAATTCTGCAATAACCTTCTACGAAAGTTCTACCTCCTGCCCTTTTAAACAGTAAAAACTCAGAACCACCCCACCTATCCCAAAGACAAAGAAGACTTCAAAATTAGACTGCATAACACATAATCTAGTCTAAACCCTTCAAAACCGAAACCGCCACACAGATGCAACGCCCAGCCTCGCTACAATCGCAGGAAGCCCTGTTATTCCATATTCCCCAATGCTCCTAACATTGCCTGTTTTCTTATCTGACCGCTGCCACAAACCCCAGAGCCATCATCTTATTTCACATAGATTAGCTGGTTTTGCACTGGCCTTACTAAGCAGTCAAGAACCAAATCAGTAGTTCAACCCAGACAGCAAGAATTTGGTCTATATTAGCAGTAGCAGCCATGGAAACCTTGCTGAAATCAATCATTGCAATCACCTGCAACACTGAGTGGTTAAACAGAAAAACGCCCAGACTACCTTTGTACACAAATCTTTCAAGATTTTTACCTACAGACTTGAAGGTAAGGACTAAATGGTTTATTGAGGGCAAAACACCTGCAGTTAGTAACAGAAATATTTTTACGTTTTTCCCTCCTTGCTTAAATAAAGTACAACTGGTACAAAAGCAACATTTGTAGTCAATGCAAAGGAGAACAGCACTAGAATACTGGAATTACGTCCTTTTGTGATTTAAGAGACACAGGTTATGTTACTCTGCCAAGGTCCTCCACTTATAAATGGAGATAATATTTAGCTATTAGCAGCGTCACAAAACTTAAGAGATAAAAAGCATTAACCTTGATAGAAGTACCTTTACAGTGATGTTAGAGTGCCATTAAAAAGCTAGTAATTTTGAAGTTATTGGAATATGATGGTCAACTACTCCTAGAAATATTCAGAATCCACAATATGAAATGAGACAGGATTTTGCAGAATGAAGGAACATCAACAAAAAGTGAACATTTACAACACCTTTTAGCATTTCTGCAATTCTTATATCTTCTTTGTTTAAACCAGTATGAAGATATTTTACTGTAACTTCTCACGACAGCATTTACAGCTTATGCTGAAACTCTCTAATAAATTTCGCATTGACCAAGTAAAGTTATGTGTACAGAGAAGTTTATAGCTGAGGCAATTGTATGAGAATAAAAAATAAAATTTGACTTACTGGTAAAAACACTTTGCGGACATTTAAACGGATCCTGATAACGGCAAGTTACGTGAAGATTTCTTATCTGCTCAGTTTCGAAAGATGATGAATATATTGTGCAATGAAAGAGAGGAGGTTTCCTTTGATGGCTGTTCCTGTGCACTTTCCAGGCACTTAGTGACATAAAAACACTTTCACAGATGAGGCACTGGTAGGTTTCCTTTATCTGCTTGTGTGATTTTAAATTATTTTTCTTAAGTCCCACTCAGTCATGCAACAATAAAGGCATTTAAAGCCACAATCCACATCAGGACCCTTTTCATGGATTTTATGAGCATCTTTCAACTTCAGTGCTATGTTGCATGTGTTGCAGAAACGCTGCATTCTCTCAGAACTCAGCTTTAAGGCACAAGCACCTTTCACAGGATGAGCTAACCCCTTACTGTCACATCTAGCTTTCTTCTGATTTCTGTAATTTTTACACCTTGGTTCAGCTTTAGGGGTTTTTATCTAAGCTAAGGTCCAAGTTCTAACACTGGCAACGCAACGGAGGCCAAGATGCACAGACCGGGCTTATTCATCTTCGCTCTTGGAATAGGAAAGAGAAGTCTGCACTATAGAACGGGACTTCTCCAGCTGCAATGAGCTGCTGCTTCTCCAAACAAGGTGTTAACGTCACAGGAGTGAGAGACACGAGGATTATTGCTCTGACTCCTTGGGCTCACGTCGCAACAGTGAGTACTCATATTTTGAAGCATCTGATACAGAGGTAATAAGACAGACTTTTTTTGCAATATTTTCTTTGTTTTCTTTCTTTTCTTGGTTAGCTTCATTTCCCATGCTATATGACTCATTTTCATCTTGGTCCACTTTAGGACAGCCTGAAATCTGACACGCTGTAACCGTTTCATGCACCTGAGCCAGGTGTGTCCTGATCTTACTTTTGATGCTGCCTGTGAACTGACAGAGCTTGTACCTGTATACCTCCACCAGAAACATTTCCACCAGTCCAGCAATCTGGGCTTCAGTACCCTCAAGCGCAGCAGCATACAACTGGAATGTTGCGATTTCCTCGGGGCGATGCACGTTCATTGATAGAACACATTGGTATTTGTGTTTAAATTCATTAATTTTCTGTAGGTACTGGGAGGAAAATCTACAGAAGACAATAAACAAAACAGTTAAGATCCACTTCATGATTTCAAATCAAAACTCTAGGCCACAATGAAATCTAGATTCAGATTCTGGTCCTAGGGATGTCTGCAGATTTTAAGACTATCTGAAAGAAGCGAGGGTTTTGCCAGGAGAAAAATGATGCCATAAACGATTACTCAAATCACTTGTTGAGATTAAAAATGAACTACAGGTCAGTAACGTTACGGCATTTTTGTGTTAAGTTTCTAACAGGTCCTGTTAAGAGACAGGCTGTTAAATCTGAAAGCAAAGAAGGCTGGTGAGAAATTTGCACGCTAACACACGGAGGCCTCCAGCCCAACACCCCTTCACAAGCGCACCCTTCATACAGCCCAGCGCCCCGTCGCTAAAGGCCCACCACCGTGAAACTCGGCGCAATCAGACGACGGAGCCTGGAAAAGTAAATTAAGCGGACCGACGCCTTACAAGATGCACCAGCTACCTCTGGAGAGCCCGTACCGAAACGCCTGGCAGCCCCCTCCCGGGCTGCGGCCCCTCCCGGGCGGCGGCCTCTCCCGCCGTCAGGCCCTCTCCGAACTCGACCGGCTGGAAGCGGCACCCTTGTCCCGGCGACGTTCCCTGCGGAGACGCCCGGGGCCGCGGCCGGGCCATCCCGGGTGGGGGGGGAGAGGAGGAGATGCCGCTGCGAATGCGGGTGCCGGAGCCGAGCACCCACCGAAGCCCTCCCGACCCCCGCTCCGCCT
>NW_010972809.1:7951759-8020143 GCF_000737465.1 Haliaeetus leucocephalus | reverse complement strand
ATCCTCGTCCTCCGCGTGTTTGCGCGGGCGCTGCCCTCCCGGGCCGGGCGAGTGCCCGGTGGCGCCCAGAGCTCGGGCATCCCTGAGGCGACGGCGGTCCGGCGCTGCCCGGGATCCCCGCGGCTCTCCGTCCGAGCGAGGCCGCCCCGGACGAGCGGGGCAGGGGGGAGCCGGACCACCGGGTGCCTCGGGGCTGCCCTGCCGCCGAGCCGCTGCCCGCCCTGCGGCGAGCCCACCTCCCCCCGAGTCCCGGGCGCTCTCGCGTTATAAAAAGTGCCTGCGCTGGTGGAAGCAAAAAGCGATTTGTTGCCGCCAGCCCCTCCTTCCAGCCCTCGAAATGACTGGCAACTCCCGGCTCCCGTTGGGAAGCGAAGATCGAGCCGCCGCCGCCGCCTCCCCGCCGGACCGGGGCTCCGGGGGTGCGCTTTCCTGGCACCCCGCTTAGCGTCGTGAGATTTGGGTTTGCCGGCGCTCACGAGCTCGTGAACGCTTTCTTTTCTGGAACTTTTGCCCAGAGTTGACATCCTAAGGCTTACTTTATTGCTCCTCTTTGCTATATAAATGTTTTGGCCATATAAACCGCTTTCTATATTTTTTCTGCCTTAAAAAGTTGCAGTTTGAGGCTTGGGTTTTTTGCTTGTTAATCGTGGGAGTAGAAAACAGGTGAGGAGAAGCAGTGGATGTACATGTGAACCACGTAAAATGCAGGAGCGGACGAAGAGGAGAGTTTAGTATTGCATAGAGAAACATAACTAAGCGTAATAAGGTAAAACCTGATGATAGGAAGCCTGAATGTAGGAAAAGATGGGTGAAATCTCTTTGCAAATCTTCATGAACTTCCTATCATTCTGCTTGAATTCAAAAGTAAGAAAAAGTGGGGCTATAACAAGATCGCAGCACAGTTCCTCTCCAATTAAAGCCATTATCACCTAAACATGTAGATACTCATCTGCCTCGTCACCTTCTGAAATCTTCTTAAAAGGTTTCTCATCCATGTCATTACACCTCTGAAGCATTTAAATTAAGTAAAAGTTTATCCACAGAATTACTTGAAATAAGCAGATTCCTGTACATGAAGAAACTCTGAAATACTTAATGCATATTAATGAAGTTAATAGTAATTTTGTAGTTGAGGTACAAAAGCAAAGAAAGCTGGCAGTTGTGTTAGCAGTCTGTTGTGGCCTGAGATACTGCTGTGGTGAGGTATCTCATCTGGCACCTCTGCTACCAGTTTGCTTTTACAGAATGGAAGGTGAGGTTATTACATAACATTAAAACACCTAACAATAACAAAATAACTTCCTTATAGATTTCAGTGTCATTTACTGCTATTAAGAGAAGGAAGACTTATCTGAAGCAACTTAAATGGGTGTGATTTTTGTTGTCCTGTAACATTTTTGTAATGTATTGAAGTACCATTAATGCGTTAATCAGGGACTTATACAGCATCCTCTATCTGACTGAAAGAAATCTTGAAAGATGCATAGTTCCCTTAAAATTCTCCTTGTGACATTTCTCTGCCCTTTAGCCAACTTACGTCACTGATGTACTTGCTCTGCATTGCAAACCTAAGTTGAAAAAGTTAAAAAGTTTTACACTTAATACTTTTTCCTTCTTTTCATGTCTTTTGTGCCAAATGGAACATAGAGCAAACTAATTTTAAGGCATTTTGGCCTCTTTCTTTCTGATATTCTGTTGTCTTAATGATGTGGAGTGTCAGGAAGAAGCAATTAAGAAAAACACCTTTCTTTCTATATGCTTTGAGTAAGCAGAAGTAGCGGTAAGGATGTTGTCATGGTTTAACCCCAGCCAGCAACTAAGCACAAAGCAGCTGCTCACTTACTTCCCCCCCACCCAGTGGGATGGGGGAGAGAATTGGGGGAGGGGGGGAAGGTAAAACTCGTGGGTTGAGATAAGAACAGTTTAATAGGACAGAAAGGAAGAAAATAATAATGGTAATAACAACAATAATAAAATTACAATAATAATAATAATAAAAGAATTGGAATATACAAAACAGTTGATGCACAGTGCAATTGCTCACCACTCGCTGACCAATGCCCAGTTAGTTCCTGAGCAGTGATTCCCCCCCCCCAGGCCAAATCCGCCCAGTTTATATACTGGGCATGACACCACACGGTATGGAATACCCCTTTGGCCATTTTGGGTCAGCTGTCCTGGCTGTGTCCCCTCCCGAATTGTTTTGCCCTTCCAGCCTTCTTGCTGGCTGGGCATGAGAAGCTGAACAATCCTTGACTTGGTCTAAACACTACTGAGCAACAACTGAAAACATCAGTGTGTTATCAACATTCTTCTCATACTGAATCCAAGACATAACACCATACCAGCTGAAACCAGGACAGATTTAAAAGAAAAAGCATAAAGCATTCTGACTTAAGTCTGTGAATATAGCATATTTTTAACCCAAACAGTCTGTTCCCTTAGGAATTTTCTCATTTCAGAGCACTAAAGTGTTAATGGTTTTAGCAAATAATTTTATTGTATGTTGCAGAAAAGTCTGGACTATTTACTAGTACTAGATTTTGCATTAACTCAAGCAGGAGAGAATTAGTAACTGTGTGCTGTTTGAAGATCCTGTCCTTAATTAGGAAGATGCTAATTGATTTATAGTGAAGTGCCACCCTTTAGGCCTGGCTTAGAATACCTCTGATATATTTATTCTATTGGGTCATTGATTATATTCTTCAGAAACAACCTTCATATGAAACTAGTAGAGTTCAGAAGATATTTCTACATTTCTGTGTACATCCCCCCACCACTCCTGACCATCATGTTTAGGGAATTTCTTTTCAATGAATGAGGCTTGGGATACAGAAAAACCTATGTTTAAATTATTAAAGCGTTAGCTAGTAAATTCTGAAACTGTAGTTTAGATGGGGTGAGTTTGTAGAAAGGTGAACTCTGGCACCTATAATATTTGGCAACAGATTTCAAAAGGCAAATATCTTTCTTACCACAGACAGTAACTTAATTGATGTTCTGAAAGAGATTAGGAGGTATTTGCTAAACGCTAAAAAACCAATTGGTAAGCCAGTTTCAGCATCTAAGTAAGGTAATATAAGTGAGTGCATAACATTATAATTTTTGAAGTTATTAAGTACACTGTTTAAATTGCTTATTGCTGTGACTAGCTAACTGAAATGATTATGGTTTTTTAGAAGAAACACTGTACATTATTATTATTTTAATAACTTCCTGTAGACTTATGTTCTGCTTTTTCGGCCAATGCCATTTTACAGGCCTAAAGATTACTGCTTTTTTCTTGGGAAGCTGATAGTCTGCTGTATAGTCTCAGAAAGCTTTTCTGAAATTAGACTCTCTGAATTTGTCCTGTTCCTCAGTAGTGTTCCTTGTATTGCAGAAATACTATAAATGCATGGTAAGAACAGTTCTTGATTTTTCTAACAGGTGCGTACACTTACAGAAAGAAATTGCAGTTCAGAGAATCGGTCGACTGTGTGAGATGTGGCAAGGTGGTCTCATTAGGTAGTCAGCATCATCCCTTGAAATAAGTTTTGATCTTTGGAGCACAACTGTGTTCTGCCATTTGAAAATACTTTTAAAAGTCATAGCTTGGATTGGAGTAGCAAATAAGAGAGATGGTGGACTGACAGGATGCATGAATATGCAGCACTATTGAATACTGTCAACAGATATTGTCAATATTGAACGTAAAAGCGTAAGCATTGATTTCACCCACACGTTTTGTTTTGTTAGTGCAGTTGCTGTATCTTCCTCCCATAGTATTTCTTTTTCAACTCATAGCTGTCTGTTCATGAAGTGTATCTGCAGTTATAACTTAGTTACATTAGTTGTACATTTTTAATTGTCCCAAAGGTAGGTAATTAAATGCCAGTTAGTTTCTATCATAAAAAAGACTGTCAACACAAGACTACGGACTGCAGTGAGTTAATAGTACTGATCTCTAGTTTTAATTTTTGCAGGGTTGAGGATGCTGATGCATCCGAGAAAAGTGTAAATGAAGAAAATGGGGAAGTATCAGAAGCAGACCAACCTCAGAACAAGCACAGCCGACACAAAAAAAAGAAACACAAACACCGAAGTAAACACAAGAAACATAAACATTCTTCAGAAGAAGATAAGGACAAAAAACATAAACACAGACACAAACATAAGAAACATAAACGGAAAGAGGTAGCTGATACCTCTGACAAAGAAGATGGACCAGCTAAAAGAACTAAAATTGATTTTTTAGCTCCTCTGGAAGACTTGGAGAAACAAAGAGCATTATTGAAAGCTGAACTTGAAAATGAATTAATGGAAGGAAAAGTCCAGTCTGGGATGGGATTAATATTACAAGGTTATGAGTCAGGATCTGAAGAAGAGGGGGAAATTAATGAAAAAGTGCGAAATGGAACGAGACCTACAGCTAAGTCAAACACTAAGGGGAAATTAGAACCTGTGGACAATAAAACTAGTTCCAAGAAAGGAAGTAAGAGTGAATCAAAAGAAAGGACTAGGCACAGATCTGACAAAAAGAAAGGCAAGGTAGGAGTTGACGGAATCAAAGAGAAGACAACTAGAAGCAAGTCAAAAGAGAGGAGGAAATCCAAAAGCCCTTATAAGAGAAGTAAGTCTCAAGATCAGACAAGGAAATCTAGGTCTCCAATGCTTAAAAGGCGATCTCAGGAGAAAAACAGAAAGTCTAAATCTCCCCCAGAGGATAGAAATAAGGCTGATGATAAAAGTAAATCAAGAGATCGCAGAAAGTCTCCAGTTGTAAATGAAAACAAAAACAGAGATCGTGGCAGAAAATCTAAATCTCCAACAGAACTAAGAAGCAAATCCAAAGATAGAAGATCACGGTCCAAAGATAGAAAACCTAGGAGATCAGAGACTGACAAAGAAAAAAAGCCAATTAAATCTCCTTCTAAAGATGCTTCTTCAGGGAAAGAAAACAGATCCCCTAGACGACCTGGCCGTAGCCCAAAAGGAAGAAGCTTATCTCCTAAACAACGTGAAAAGTCAAGAAGAAGCAGATCCCCTCTCTTCAATGATCGTAGATCTAAACAGAGTAAATCCCCCTCTCGAACCCGGTCTCCGGTTAGAAGAGTGAGGAGTAGATCTGCAGAAAGGAAAAGAAGAGAATCAGAAAGGAGGCGTCTGTCTTCTCCCAGGTAACTTAAAGATGTCATGAACCATTGCAAAAATGCATTACAGGATGAACTATCTTCTAGTTCGGTGTTTATCTCTCAGTTTTATTCTGACAGTAGCTATTAAAAAAGATAATCAGATCGTACATTATATTATGAGCTTACTTTGTATGTATTTAGTTTTTTAAAAAATACTTCCCCCAGCTGTCAGACATGCAAATTCAGTTTTGGTTGTTAAAGTGCCGAGTTATTTGCTGCTCACACCACTACAGGGAGCAAGTTTTGTAGCTCAGGTTCTCTTTTTTGTTGCTCGGTTGGATTCAGAATTTGGCTTCTATCTTGTTTCTTAGTTAATAGTCCTGTTGCTTTCAGGAGTTTCTGTGGAGTGAGAGTTCCCTCTGCTCTTATATATCAGTGTTGGCTAAAAGTGGGTAATTAACCCCTTTCCCCCCCTCAAAAAAACCTCTAATGTTAGAGTCAGCATATGTGAATGTAAGCAAATCTTTTATATCAAGATGTCCTTCTCACAGTCTTTTTTTTTCTTAAAAATATTTTGTATTCATTTGCTAAGGTATGGTAGTGTTGCTTCGTTATTGGTCTGCTGTATATCATTACCATATTTTGCATACAGTTAAAGGAGAAAGACCGAAATATTTTTAGTCTTGGCATTTTTTTTTAAAAGACAATTTAGCCTATGAAAGCACTTACCTTGAAATTTAATATAAACCATGAGACAGTAATTACTAGCATCTCCTTCTCTGAAGCTGATGTGGCCTGGATGGTAAGTTCCCAAGCAGAGAACAATAGAAGTGTGTACGTTTTTGGAAGTTAGTTCATTAAAGGTATTAAGTTAAACAGGCAGAAGAGTTCAGCATTCCTTTTGGATAATGAATAATTTAAAACTTTTTATCATGGCATTTAGCCTCACCCACTCCAAGAATTAAGAACAAAGAAGTATGAATTTAAAACCATGTATTGGAACCACAAAGATCAAGCTCAGTAAATAAGCACCTGATAGATGTGAAAGTCTTTCTGCCTGTATCACTGAAGGTTACTCTGGTTTCGAGTACAGGGTATCTTCTACAGGCACATTATCAGTTTATTTGTCTGTACTACTGCGTAGCAATACTGCAGCTACTTTGGAGGATGGCCCCAGTGGTGTTACCCAGATTAAGCAAGTATTGTAAATGCTAGCAGTTTATCTGACTGCTTTCTGGTGAATTAGGAACATATCGGCACAACCCCACCTGGAATACTGTGTTCAGTTCTGGGGCCCCCAACATAAGAAGGACATGGACCTGTTGGAGTGAGTTCAGAGGAGGGCCACGAAGACAATCCCCTCTCCTTTGAAGACAGGCTGAGAGAGTTGGGGTTGTTCAGCTTGAAGAATAGAAGGCTCTGGGAATCTTATAGCAGTCTTCCAGTACCTGGAAGGGAGCTTACAGGAAAGCCAGAGAGGGACTTTTTACAAGTGCATGTAGTGGTAGCACAAGTGGTAATGGTTTTAGACTGGGAGAGGGTAGATTTAGATTAGATGTAAGGAAGAAATTCTTCACTGCGAAGGTGGTGGGGCACTGAAACACGTTGCCCAGAGAGGTTGTGGATGCCCCATCCCTGGAAGTGTTCAAGGCCAGGTTGGATGGGGCTTTGAGCAACCTGGTCTAGCGGAAGGTGTCACTGCCCACGGCAGAGGGGTTGGGACTAGATGACCTTGTAAGGTCCCTTCCGACCCAAACTATTCTATGATCCTATGATGGTATTTGACTTTTCTGCTGTAGCATTTTGCATCTTTCAGTTTTCATTTCTCATGACAGCTTGCATCACAGCCAGTTTGAATTAGTTGTCTAGACACTCTTTCAGGTGATGCGTGTGTCCAGAATTTTGCTATCAAATTCATACTTCTGTAACACTGTGGTGAGCAGCATGTGAGTGAGGGACTACTAAGAAATATCTTCTGCTGGAAGTATTTATAAATCAGCAGAAATAATCTTTCTTTGCGGGACATCCTGAACGAACTCCAACTATGTTGGAGTTTTAACTACCTGTAATTACTCAGGCTGCCAGACAATTTCAAGTAGCAACATTTTCTTTGAACAATGGTGTGGAAATATTTTTCAAGAATTTCTGTTGCAGACTTATTAGAATAGTTGTTAAATATTTTTAACTTGCATCCTTTCCAATTTTTGATTGAAGTCTTGCTGTCATGGAATACAATTAAGCTTTTTAATGTAGTTGTCCCATCGAGGATTTTTTTTCTTGAATAATTGTGAATCTGTATAGACAAGAATGAGCAAATTTTGAATAGCATATAGTGTCAAACTTGATTTATTTTTTAATTTGCGAAGGGGTAGTTTATATGTTAATTAAGAATTTTAGTCTTCAGCTGCTGTATTAGAATGTGTGAAATGTTGAAGCCATCCGGTTCTAGTGCCCAAATTGAAACAGACATTAAAATCATTGCTGTGGAGTAGCATGGTCCTAAATTTCAGTACTCTGTTGTAAAGTTGCTGAGAAAATTCTCAGGAATTAGTTTTTGGGTTTTATTTATGGTTTAAATACTGTTTCTGATAAACATAAAACAGGCCACTACTTATGTAAAACCTAAACACAAGTTTTTTTTTAAAACCTCTCTTAGCTTTGTGGTAGTAATTAACAAGCTCTGTTTCCAGAGTTGTCCTGAACTAGACCTATGTACGGGGTCATATTTCCCGGGTTGGGGAGACACACACAGGAAGGGCAGCCAGCTCTGCAAACATACTTATCCATCCCTCCTTCAGAAGCCCATCTGGTGGTCCCTCACCTGCAGTAAGATTTTAAAGTGAGCTTTTAGAGGGAAGTGTGATTTTTGGTTTTCGTTTGCTCCTGATTTTACAACCATTCTCTTCTTCTGTTTTAAGAACACGGACCAGAGATGATATTTTGTCTAGACGTGAAAGATCAAAAGATGTTAGCCCACCCAGTAGATGGTCCCCATCCAGAAGAAGGTCTCGGTCCCCCATTAGAAGGAGGTCTCGTTCACCCCTTCGACGTAGCCGATCTCCAAGAAGGCGGAGTAGGTCTCCTCGGAGGAGGTAAAGACACACTGCATTTTTTATTATATTTTGTAAAATATTACTAATAGAATAAAGATTGCTATCTTATCTGTAAAAAGATGATGCATTTTTTTGGTCCACTTTGATATGTGCTAGCATAGTTGAATTCATTTTGTCCTCCATGAATTAATTTGTTTTATTACTTGTAGTCATATGTACCTTTATGTTTTATGAATAGGTTTTCCTCCTTTTTTTCAAAAATCCAAACCAAACCAACCCCTCCCAAACCCCTCTTACTGTTACCAGGGATAGAGGCCGAAGAAGTAGATCTCGCCTTCGAAGGAGGTCCAGGTCACGTGGTGGCCATAGACGTAGGAGCAGAAGCAAAGTTAAAGAAGACAAATTTAAAGGTAGTCTCTCTGAGGGTATGAAAGCTGAACAGGAGTCTTCATCAGATGAAAAGTAAGAATTAATTTCTAACTTGTGCTGATTATCTAAAAAGGCAGATCCACTGATACTGAGAGTGAATGGACGTTTACCTTCATGGTGTAGTTTTTGGGTTGTCACCTAAAACCTTAATCATGTTTTAGTACTTGTGATCTTGTCAAATTACTGTTGGAATGATCTGAAAAACTTTGGAGTATGCAAGAAATATCAAGACCTGTTGGCTAGTGGGCAGACCTGAGGGAATGATATGTTGTTAGTTTTCTAAATTCAACTTGATAGGTATCTTGTGAAAATATTTGGGCTCTTGAGGAAAAACTGTAATAGCTGAATGGATTAATTGCTATCTGCAAATTGTTTTTATATTTGCTAAATATCTACTTAATCCAACTGCACAAAAGTATGCATTCTTAATCAAATTATTGAAGAATTATGATGCTGGAAGGAAAATGAACAAGGATTTTTTTGTTGTTTTTCTCTTTTTAAAAAGTTACTCTTAATTGTTTGCAGTTAAAAATGAGATATGCAAAGTCTCGATGAGATACCAAAAGATAAATTTTCTCTGTAAGGAGATGTAAATATACACACTGGGATTTAATACAACTTTGCTTTCCGAGTCAGTTGAACAGCTATTTAATATCTTGTGTTCTTTCTGCGCCAAAGAACTGCATTTGGTAAAATTCAGTAGATAATCTCATGTTTATGATGTTATATAAAAAATAATTGTATTTTTATAGTCTTGAAGACTTTGATTTGGAAGAAGAGGATGAAGAAGCAGAGATAAGGCAAAGAAGATTACAGCGGCAAGCAATTGTTCAGGTACATGGTTATATTATCATGTGGGTTACAGAAACTAACTTTCTGGTTTTAGTGTAAAATGTTGTGATAAAGGTGATAAAGGAGGGCTCTTAGCCTATTACTGCATTATGATAGTAATTGCTATTATTATATTTTTTGCCAGTTAATTTATTGTAAATGTTGGTCTCAGTTAAACTTTACGCTTCTATCGCAAGAGCATTGCTTTTAAGACTGAAGCAACTCTTCTGCGAGTCATTTTTGTGCTACATTTAAACATTCTGACAGCCCTATGACATGTTAAAAATGTTCTTCAGTTATCTTAATCTGTAGGTTTTCTTTGTAGCTGTTTCATTTATATCATAATGTCAATATAGCATTAAGTTACATATCAATTAACCTAACTGATCAGTTTGTTTCAAGTAGAAGTTCTCCTTGTCTTTTTCCAAAACTTCATAAAGCCACTGAGATGGGTTCCCCCTTCATGAACATAGATAATGTATTCAGTTACACATATGAGTTCCCATGAACTTCTTACTCCTGGTAAGAAGGTAACAGTAGTGACAGGTAATATGTGATTGAGACCCCTGAAAGGGAGCTGTAGCCAAAGGGTATGTAATTCTACCGTCAGTTATCTTTTTTAAAGTTGGGATTTGGCACACAGTTAGAACATAATAAGCAAAATACTGCAGCATATTTGCTTAATATTTAGTTGTAAAAACACCAGTTATAATGTGCTGCTTATTTTAAACAGCACTAAAAATGCCGTTCATCATTTGACTTTTGTGCAAAGCCCTTTGTAAAATCCTTCAGAACTATGACTGAGCAAAATGATTTAAAGTCAATTATTTTTAAAGGCCAGTTGCTGGTCCATACAGGAAGCAAATTCCAGAGCTTCATTCCCTAAATAGGAAACCTCTGCTTGTATTATTGAATAGTTTGACCTTGATAACTGAGTGGTATCAGCATTTATTCATTTTGGTTTTTAACTTTTGGGAGAGGAAGTGACATTTTTATAACTTCACACAACTTAAGTTAAAAAAAAACAATTTGTAAAGGTGTTGTCTTGAACTTTTTTAATGCATCTGAAATTTTTCAACAAGAATGAATAAATAAAGAGGGTTTCCAATTCAAATAAAAAACTTGAATCTAAAAACTACTTTTCTGTACCGTAACACTAATAAAAATGTGAAAGATTCTAAGATGTTAAGATATAAAATCATTAATTTTTCCTTAAAGACTTGATTTCAAGACTTGTGTGCCAGAATGGTTTAGTAATAAGTCTATCGCTATTGACATTTTGTCACGCACAACAACATAGTTAATCTTCAATAAAAATTGTTTTTTACAGAAATGGAAAAGCCTAAAGGACACACATGAATTTTTCAGTCTTATTTTTATGGTCTGGGCTGTGGTGCGTTGTGGCAAAATGAGTTTTCAAAAGCTATATCCCATTCTGCAAATAATCTGTTGCCTTTAGAGATGTAGGTGATTACAAAAGCAAAGGTTAAGGTTTGAAAGGGTGAGTATAAAAATGTTTAAATTGTGATAAGCTGTGATGGTAAGATTAATAATTAAATTTCTTTTTAGAAATACAAAGGCCAGACAGAAGACAGTAATATATCTGTACCATCTGAACCAAGCAGTCCTCAAAGTAGTACGCGTAGTCGCTCAAATTCGCCAGATGACATCCTAGAAAGAGTAGCTGCTGATGTTAAGGAGTACGAACGGGAAAATGTGGACACATTTGAGGCATCAGTAAAAGCCAAGCACAACCTCATGACAGTTGAACAGAACAACGGTAAGAATCTGAAATCTCGCTTTATAATGCAATTTATGAAAGCTCAGGCATTTTCCTTAGTTTCCTTGTATACTTCCAGACTTGGAAATAGATTGACTTTTTGGACAGAATTTGAGAATGTTTCCATGAATATTATGCTACTTAAAACATAACATTAAAATAAAGCTTGCTCGTTAAGCAGGATGATATGAATGGAACATGCTCTCTATATTTCTAGTAACTCTTAACACAATTCATGCTATACATTTGGAAGAGCAAATAACAATGTCTATAGTTAAGAATCACCCTTTTTAACTTCCAAATTTTTCTTTTCACTTATGCATGTTGTTTTCTTAGAAGTTTAATATAGTCCTAGTCTTTATTTTGGGGTAGGTTGGAAACCATGCGCCTTTTGTCCATTTCTTTGTCAAAGCCACTGGGTCAGAAGAACATAGGTGGGTCTGTAGTCATTTAGAATGATTAAGGCTTTTGAGAGCCATTGCTAGTAAGTCTATTTTGGTGGCATAACTTCTTGCTGAAGAAATGGCTATTTCCTCCTCTTCCTCCCTGCACATAATCTGTTGTACAGCAATATTGAAATGAAACACATACTGATATAAAACCTGCCTTGTGCCTGCTGCAGCAAAAGGAACATAGACCATGTCCCAGTGCACCCTGTAATATTGAAAATCTGCTTTTTTTTTTTTTTGCCTTTTTTTTTGTCTTTCGAAAGTGGATTACTGTACATTTTCCAAGTAGTCAAAGGAGTGCCTAGTTGCTGAGTGGTCATACTTGAAGTAGTTTTAACTACTTCAGTTTCTCTTTACAGTGTAATTGCAACAGCACACCGTTTTAACAAGGGCTGTGAGACCTGCCCAAACCCTCAGGAAATAGTTGGGCAGTTAGCTTGTTTTTCATGTCATGTGCTAGATGTATCCTTGGGGGCTAAATATGCTATCTTCTAGTGGATGCTTCTCTTTGAAGTAATAAAACTGCATCTCTTCGGGACTAGTGTACTGCTCTGTAGTTTGTTCTGGTGTTCCCTTGAGCCGTATGTTTTCAGATTGTTCTCCTGCGATGTAGGTGGAAAGAACTCTCTTATGCACTTTTCCTTTATTTGCATACCACAAGTTTAGACCTAGTCTTCTTATGTTGAACAGACAATATCTTTTTCCTTTTTTGTTGAGGCACATACTGCTTTCTAATTTTGTCCACTAAAGTATATGAAAAGATACCCATTAACTACATAGACATTTTTAAGGTATGAAAAAGGTCTGTTTTTAAAAACAGATCAGTTACACTCAAATCTGGGTATTTTCATATATTGGTAAGATTCTGAGTTGGAGGTGGCTATAACAACAGATGGAAGCAATGAATCATCTTTTCTTTGTAAGATCCATTTTTTATTTATATCCTGACCTCATATAGGGCCAGGATAGTAATTTGCAAGGATCTAGTTTAATAACTTGTGGTAGCCCAGTGCAAGTGTGAGTAACTGGAACTAAAAAGAAAATTTGAGGAAGTTGCTGGAAGGGTCTATATGTTGAAACAACAGTGTAACCTGTCTCACCATAGTGTCAGGTCTGTACCTTGAAACAGCCGTGTCGGCATGATGGATGGGAGTTTTTGATGCTGCCAGAAGATTTTAGTCTAGTTATTTTGTATGGAAGTGGTTGGCTATGTGCATCATGAGACCTGAAGCATCTGCGATTAACTGTTAATTTTTTTCCATTGCTTCATACCCTAAAGGGAGTGTTTGTGATTTACTGTGGTCATGAAGGGATGCTACCATAATGTGTATTATGAAGTAGTTTGAAGTTTACTTGCTTTCACTAACGTGTACTTAATTTATATTTCTTTGCTTTTATCAACCAAGTAAAATGTCTTTGGGACTTTAAAGATAATTAAAAGGTGAGAAGGGGATAATCTTGCCCACATTAAAAATGTTTCTTTTAAACATAATAGTTAACATTATCTTTGACTAAAAGTTACACCCAAGGTCCTTTTTGACAGGGTTGAAGAAAACATTTTCAAAAGAAACAGCAACTGGGCTTTACAGCTTTGGTTTTTAGTAAAATACCTTGTGATTAGCAGAAAAGCCTGAACTTGTGTATTGAAAATATGTCTATTTTTTATATATACAGTCATTTTGTATTTCTTTTTATACATATATAAAGAGTGAGTCATTGTCTGTAGGGATCACAGAAGTGTGTACTTTTTTCTTTCTGCTGTGTGAATTATTTGAAACCTATTATACTTAATTTTTCAAGGAGGTATAAATTTTTGAGTGCTTTGAAGAACTTAACCAACATGAGTTTTGTATTTCTAGAATGTAAAATGTATTTGCTAGAAACATTAGTAGAGCTACCTGTTTGCCAACATACTGATCTTAGATTATATTGTAAAGATACCAAGTCATGAATTATATTGGTAACAGAGTTAGTTTGTTGTCTTTTTCATGTTGAGTAATCTAAATTTCATTTTAAGGTTCAGCTCAGAAGAAACTGCTAGCTCCTGATATGTTCACAGAATCAGATGATATGTTTGCTGCATACTTTGATGTAGGTAATTCTTGGAGATGAAATGTATGATTTTTTTGCTTGATTTTTGTTAACTGTCACTTGAGGTTTGTGGGAACTTTGATTTGTAAAAGCATGTGTAACTGAGTGGATGGTATGTTCTGAATCTTTTGATCAGCCAAGGCAGACAAAGTAGTTCTTAATTAGTATTTCAGTGAAAGAAAGCCTGCTGAAACTAGTGGTAGTTTTACCAGAGTAAAGCAATTGGGGAATTCACCTCCTGTTTGAATAGGACCTATAATGGCACGCGGTAACAAACCTGTTTGTAAGTTAAGCTTTATGTTAATGTTACCATGCTGCACTGTTCTAAATAAGTGCTTTTTTCAGCAGTTTGTGTATGCATAATTAAAAAGCGTCTGTGCAAGATATTTTAATTTGCTAATGATGCTGTGTTGGAGTAATATGGTGGTTTGTTTGGTGGGTGGTTTGGGGGTTTTTTTGGACAAGAGATACATTTCCTGTTTTTACTTTTGCACTATTCCAGCAGCTTTTCTCTAAATGTGCTGAAGTGGCCTGCAAATATTGCAGTCCAGTGACTAGTTTTGAGACTTTACTTGCCATTCTCTGTAAATCTACCTCATTGCTGATGCACAACACTGAGAAATAAGTCAAGACAACAACTTTCTTCTTAACTTAGAAATTCTCTAGTTAATTTTGATTTATGAGAAATACAATCTATTAGTTATGACAGAAGCATTGGTGACAAAAGGCTGCTGTGGTGTCACTTTAGTAACACTGGTAGTAATAATAAAATTTAAAAAAGAAATCAAGACCCTTTTGACCTGGAAAAAGATAAATACTTGAAGGATACTGGGGGGGAGTCTGTTTATAAAAATTTGAAAGTTACAGGTGGGGATTTACATGGCTTGTAAGTGAGCTGTTCCCCCTTCCAGTAACTGTTGTTCAATTGAAGATATTCCTTACTACTCATAGATTTGAATTTGTGACATTATATTACCAAATCTGTTAAGAGATGTCAACAGCAATTGTAATTTTGTGATTTTAAGTATAATAGTATGAAATCTGTGAAGTGGCATTGAATGAACAGAAATTCAAGGCTTAAACAGTTATATTTTCCTCACAAATCGCTAAACTTTTTTAATACAACATATTGTAAGTAAAAAGTCTTGTTCAGACTTTTTCCTCTGCATTCTGTGCATTCTAACATAACTTATACAAAAGTTCCTTGTGGGTATTAATTGAAACTTTGCCCATTTATGTTTAATAATAGTTCTATTGCTTGATCTCATTGTCTTTCCTCGCATCAGTCTTTAGATAGTGGTGGGTAAATAGCATTTTGAGTCAATAGTTTCTCTTGTCTACAAAATAAATGTGTTTGTATTGCGGAGAGGAACAGTGTATCAGTAGGAAAAAAGGGGTTTTGGTAAGTAAACATCAAGGAAAAACATAGACCACACAAGCAAAGCTGTTGCTTTTTATTTCAGAGTGCTCGTCTAAGGGCTGCTGGTTTTGGAAAAGACTTCAAAGAAAACCCCAATCTCAGGGATAACTGGACTGATGCAGAAGGCTATTACCGTAAGTTGTATTTGTTGATTCGCAAGAACAGCTAGAATGAGGGTGCTGAATGGAAAAGATCCTCGTGTGAAAGTACTGAAATGTTACTCTAATGTAAATGTACCACAGTGCGCTCACTTGAGTGTAATGTAATGGATGAAATGAGCACACAGGTTTTAACCTCAGTTACAGAAAGACTCCAGACTTGCAGAGTCACAGTTTGTTCCCCATAATATCCACAAAGCTAGGTGGTATAAAACATTGTACACTATGAAATTAAGTGATTAGACCATTTATCTTGCTTTTCTGAATTATACAGAATGGTTTATTTTTCATAAAAAGTTTCATTATATATGTCACTCATAACTTTAAATTGCTTGATTTTATCCTTCAGGTGTTAATATAGGTGAAGTTCTAGATAAACGTTACAATGTCTATGGTTACACTGGTCAGGGAGTCTTCAGTAACGTAGTGCGAGCCAGGGACATGGCAAGAGCAAACCAGGAAGTAGCGGTTAAAATCATCAGGAACAATGAACTTATGTAAGTAATGTTTTTGTTTAATAATAATAGAGCATATGTAACAGTTGGAAGTTTTTCATGATGTGATTTGAATCTCCCTTTGTTTCAAGTGAAGTAACAGATTACAGCTGTGATTCCTGCCTTTTCTGCTAATAAGAGCCAGATAATGGGAAGCGCTTGAGGACTATGTATCCACGCTTCTTTTCAGCTATCACAGGAGAAGGGTACTTGCATTTTCATCAGGCACTTTCTTATTTTCAAAACTGCAGGGAACAGTGGTAGCAAGAAACAAGGTTACAGTTAATTATGAGTCCTGCCCAGCCATCAGATTTTTGAGATGTAAAAATCTTGTTTTGATGGACCAAATCGATTGGGCAGGCTATGGGTTGGATCCTAACCGATCATCTGTGACTTACAAAAAGACCTCCATACATGAATTATTTTTGTATATTCTCTATATGTTTGCATGTCTATAAGATATATAAAAGGGGATGGGACTCTCCCTGTTGAAATAAAAAAAAATTTGAGGTCTTTCAGAATGAGTGACCATCAACAAGTATGATCTATTAAACTACATTATGTGAGGACTTGTCTATAATACTCATTTTCAGTATCTGTTGCAGTATTTCTACAGTCATGTATTATGTCCTCTTCCATTAAAGACAACTTAAATTAAAATCTTTTCTGTGCATTTTATGTTGGAAGCTTTAAAAGTTGTCTTGCTGTGTGTGTAACTGGGTTATTTTGAGTTATATGAATAGGTATCTAGAAAAGTTTAAAAAAAAAAAAAGAGGGGGTGATAAGCTATTTCAGTTTGGTATGTTGTATAGATAATCCATTTGGGTGCATACTTGACCCTGTAGTCGGTTTAGTTTAAAACTCTTTTTAATAATGTACATGGTTAAGTACTTTTCTTAAAAAAAAAAAAAGTAAATTTCTCAAGTGAATGCTGTTTGAAACTAAAGTGTTATATTACAGGAGGAAATCTAGTTGTAACTTTACATGCAGCCTGGAGGGAGGAGGAAAGGATAAGTAGGTTACAAATGCACATTGAAGATCAAAGAATTAAATAAACTTATCCCATGTGTAGACACTGACAGCAAACCACTGTTGTGATTTTTTTTTTTTTTTTTTTTTTTAAAGCCGTGGTACCTTAAGTAATGACAAGACACTTCTCATTTCCAGATAATTATAACTGCTCAAGTGAATGTCTAGATTTTAAAAAAGTATTAGAATTTCACTCGTTTTATAATCATATTTTTTTGTTTTCAGGCAAAAAACTGGCCTAAAAGAACTGGAATTTTTGAAGAAGCTCAATGATGCAGATCCTGATGACAAGTTTCATTGTCTACGGTTGTTCAGGCATTTCTACCACAAACAACATCTCTGTCTGGTATTTGAGCCACTCAGGTAAGATGACAAATGTTTGGGGTTCTCTTTAAAAAGTAAAATACTATTGAGTGTTCTTCACATTTCTGTTTTTGGCTTTTGTTTTGATACTTTGTTCTATTGCCAAGATTCAAGAATGCAAGGAACTTTAAAATAAAAAAAATGTCTGGAGGCACAAATCCACAGGCTACTGAACTATTTCTAATTTATTTAAAGCATCGTTGTGAACTTTCTGCCTGGACAATATTTGAAAGAAAATAATTTATTATTAAAAATGGTTTATCTCACCAGTGCTGCTCTTAATGGATTTTTTGTGTGTGTGTGTCACAATATTTTTATTAGTTTTCATAATTCTTTATTTTAGAATTCTTGGAGTAAGAATGCATTCCCAGGGAGGTTCAGCAAATGCTCTATATTCTGTGAAGAGTACATATATAACAACAGTCTAAGGAAGAAAATTGTTGCAGTGTTTTCTTTGCACGCTCACTTTTTCTTTAAATAATTAAGCTCTTTTGACAGGTTAATTGTAGACACTGTATTATGATAGATCTGGATATATTAATTGCCTTAGTTCCCATTCCTGCTTAGAGACATCAGTTGTAGCCTAAGTTTTCTGTGTATGTCCTATTTTAATTTTTGCTGTATTTGAGGTGAAGATAAGTTATATGTTGAAGCAGTGCAAATATTATGAAATTACTGTTATATTTTCACTAATAAGCCACACAACAAATTATTTTCTTTTGCTGCACTATCTCTTTATAACACACTTGCACATTATTTATATCCAATGATGTTCTTGTCCTGGAATTGTGGTCTTTTTATCTGCTGTTTAAGTCGCCAAAAAATTGCCGCCTCAACTTGTATCTTTTGCGTACTTCCTTTTTTATTGATTTCTGAAGAAAATGAGTACAAAGGCTTTACAGTTGTTAAGGAATGCTGTTTGTGTGCAAATAAATCCTCTCAAATTAATCTTGATTAAAAATGTGTTCTGAACTAAGTAAGTCCAGTCCAGTAAGTAATTATACACTATAGGATAGATGAGCATTTTTGTTTCATTGCTGTAGATAACAGAGCAGTATGTATGTTAAGTTGAATGCTGCATTTCTCCAAAAATGTCTAAAGCTAAATGGATTGTTCAAGTTTGTCTTGCAGTTTAGGAGGCCACTATATTTTTCTTTGTTAAGCTCTTTTCTATTCTTTCTCTCTTTCACTTTCTTTCTTTTAATAGTATGAATTTACGAGAGGTGTTGAAGAAGTATGGGAAAGATGTTGGACTCCATATTAAAGCTGTGCGTTCCTACAGCCAGCAGTTATTCCTGGCTTTAAAGCTTCTTAAAAGATGCAATATCCTACATGCAGATATTAAACCAGATAATATTTTGGTAAGTAAGAAATAATCAAAACTTGTTTTGCACAGTCTGCAGTGTAAAATTAAGTATTTGAAATAAATACCATTCTGTTAATTTATGTGAAGTCAAAATTTACTTTAACTGAAAAGGGTTCACGTTTTGATATAAAATGCTGCCGTGGTGTAAATAGTAAGTAAGAAATAAATATAATACAGCATCTAAATAAAATCTTTTCTTTAGTACAGTCTTCTTCAAACAAACCTGCATCTACTTGTATCTTTCTATAAAGCAGATCTTCCAAAGAAAGACAGTATCCTTTCTTAGGAGAAATCTTGGGACTTTTTCCGTCAGTAGTTGAAAAATGTTCTTCTTTTCTGCCAAATGGAAGTAGGTTGTTTGAGTCTGGGTGAAGATTTTGTTTACGTGAATGAGATAATGGGGAAAAGCCCTTAATGTGTCTTTTCTGTTTCCATTAAACATCCTGGTTAGCAGGGCATGAGAGCTACATCAGAGGAATCAAACGTGTTTCCTTCTGTTTTCTTGGTGGTCATCCCTGTGACAAACTCAGTTTTTTATTTTACTTAAAATGTTCTCTTCTTGCCATCACAACAGTAAAATTTACTATGTATGCATGAGATAATGTGAATAATATGCTGTTTTATGAGTGGTAGTCTGGATACTAGAGTTGGAAGTCTAAACTGGTACAGTTACAGTATCTGGAATGAAACCGAGGTCCACCAAGGATATTTTGGTAAGGGAAAAGTATGGGAAACTGACCTTTTTTTTGTATTTTGTAGGATCTGAAGGCATTAAGTGTCACTTTAAATTTAAGAAAGTTTTAGAATTTCCTTAGAATACAGAGAGGAAGGATTGAAATATGGGAAGAACTTCCAATTTAAAGGCTGAATGTTTTTCTTATCTCTGACTTAAATGTATCGTCACTTTCACAGTGCTGTTGACAATTCTGTCTACAAATAGTGCTAACAGATATTTATGCTTAACTTTCAGGTGAATGAGTCTAAAACAATATTAAAGCTTTGCGATTTTGGATCAGCTTCGCATGTTGCAGATAATGACATCACACCGTATCTAGTTAGTAGATTTTATCGAGCTCCAGAAATCAGTAAGTACGTTTGGAATGGCTACATGTCACATAAGCAGTAGTAGGATACGGTACTATAGTACCATATAGTACTAGCAGGATACCGGTACTAGCAAATGAGAATTTGACTTGAATTTACTCTGTGCTTGGTCTTAGCAAAACATCACTCTGGAAATATGGCAGTCAAAAATTCAGACTTTGAAAGCGTGCTTGGGTGACTCTTCATGTATGTTGGTGGTCAGCTCAGTGAGGACAGGGAGAAGTCATTCTGATTGGTTATAGTTATGTTTTAATTTAGAGGTATTGTTCTGATTTCTTTGTTTTTACTAACTTAATTCATACTGATTAGTTTGGCTGTTAGGTAAAAACCTCCCTTTCTAAAATAGGAATACTGTAAAAGTTAAAAGGTTTGCATCCTTCTTTTATGGTGAATTCTTATTCCTAAGAGGAGGAGCACCAAAAGAGTTTACAAATAAGCATTTTTTCATCTGTCTGGTTTTGTGATACTATATCGTTTAAGGCTGCCTTTGTGGAATTAACTGGAATTGCTCTGTTTCAGTTATAGGAAAAATCTATGACTATGGTATAGATATGTGGTCTGTAGGCTGCACATTATATGAACTTTATACAGGAAAAATACTCTTTCCTGGCAAAACCAATAACCATATGTTGAAACTAGCTATGGATCTCAAAGGAAAGATGCCAAACAAGGTAAGAAAAATAAGTATATGATTTGTAATTAATATCTGAAACTACTATAATGAACAGTAGAACATACTTTCTTTTTTCTCCCTGAATTCTGTTTCTTATAATATACATCTTCTCTTAACAGCAAGTAAATATCAGACATCGCTCTGACTGTATAATTTATATTGATTTAAAATCTTATGAAGTGAAAGTATACAGCTTCTTTTTCATAGACTAAGTGTAAAGTGAAAGCAGAAACCTTCTAAGCACTGACCTGAAAAAAAATACGTAAGTCAATGGAAGATACTGTGTCCTTTTTCAACTGGCTTGAACTGTATTTTTTACTCAGTCTAGACATTTCTTTCTGTCCTTTTGATATTTTTTCATCAGTATTAAATTATTCATGTTGCAATAAGTTAGTAGACATTGATGCTAATTGTGGAATTTGTAAGACACAGAGACTTGCCTGAAACTCTTGCCTCTCCCTCATTTTCCAGATGATTCGAAAAGGTGTGTTCAAAGATCAGCACTTTGATCAAAATCTCAACTTTATGTATATAGAAGTAGATAAAGTGACCGAAAGGGTAAGTCCTCAATGTGTCAACTAGCCTATTACTTTTTTCCAAGCTTTCCTACTATGTCTTTCAAACATATCTTGATATCTTAATTAAAAATAAGTTTTTATAAGCTATTAGAATGTCCTTTTGCAGCAGTATGGACAGGTTACATAGTTACAAACTGGCAACAGATATTTTTCTTGTAATATAGGAATGTGTTTAAGAGAAATCTTAAGTTTAATCTTGGTAGGTATACAGGTTATCTCCACATAATCTATCCTTAAATTACTTCATTTTAGAGAAGGATGTCCAACTTCAGTATGATGTGGTTATATTGTAGGAGGTCACTATTACTTTCTGCACCATTTTAACATAGTATATTTATCAAGAATCACAGATCTGGTGGTCAGATACAGGAACTTTCCACATGGAATTTTGATGTTCTCAGTTAACTGGGATGTTAAGTTCATGTATGCACCTGCTGTTGGTGAAAGATGCAGCCTGGGCATACCCCTGACAGCGTTGTTTCCACTCTTTTCCTTTGTCTGCATGAGGATTTGTGAGGCCACGTGATGACAAAGGGCATTGCTGATCAGATACAAGAGAACCCTGCAGAAAAGTTGCTGCTGAAGCTCTCTGAAAGGGATAGGGGTTTTGTGCCTTCTGTTCTACAAGGTTGCCATTTTTGTATTTGTAGGAGAAGGTTACTGTTATGAGCACCATTAATCCAACCAAGGACCTGTTAGCAGACTTGATTGGGTGCCAACGACTCCCTGAAGACCAGCGTAAAAAAGTACACCAGCTAAAGGACTTGTTGGACCAGATTCTAATGTTAGACCCAGCTAAACGGATTAGCATCAACCAGGCTCTGCAGCACGCCTTCATCCAGGAGAAAATTTAAACCAGATGAAGAAGTTCAAAGGGTTTGAGTAATTAAGATACAAAGACTGAAGAAATTTCACAGCAGTTATTAATGTATATAAACATAAATATTTCCCCTGCAAAGTTGAGGAAGAAATGATACATTTGAATTAACATCAAGGCTGATATTTCTTTTAGAAATGTTAGAGTAATTCTGTTTTGTGTCTTATGTGAAAATTTTCACTGTAGAACTGTTTTAATTGCCAAGACTGCACAGAAGTACAATGCTAATGTATATGGTTGCAGTTCGTATATATTATAAAAAGAAAAAAGCATCTGTTATAAAAAAAAAAAAAAGGAAAAAAAAAAAGAGCAGTAATACTGGGTGGTTGATTTGTTTTTAGCAGACTTGGCTTCATTTTTGTCTTTAAAAAATGGCCAGCATAAATGCTGTTTATATTCACATTTTCCTAGGTGTGTGTGTGCAGGCCACAGCAGCATGCCCTTGGTGTAGTCAGTGCCGAAGGGGGTCTGTTCCTTCTTGAGCCTGCCCGCAGGGATGGTCTCCTCTTTTAAAGCAGGTTGTGTACAACTTTCAGTACACTGAAGGTAAGCTAACCCATCAACATCACCGGTGTTTAAGCTGTTATTTTTCTGGAACAACTGACAAATGAGAGACAATAGCATTGTGGCAGAATTCCCTGCATGTTTGATAAATGATCTTGTTTTATTTTCTGGCATTGCAACCGTGGCATAGTTACAACTTCTGTTCTGTTCATCACATTTAAAACTTTGAGAGTGCGCACTTGATGGATAGAGCGCCTTCAGTGTACTGTTTCTTATTACTTTAATTTTTTTAATCAACTTGCTATAGACTTTGTATACATTTTGTTAAATACAGTTCACTATGACATAGAACCAATACTTACAGAAGAGTTTTCATTTAGTAATTACGTATGTTGGGATCTCATTCGAAAGACCTTATATCTAAAGGATAGATAGACAACATAATGAAATTTTTAACTATTTGTATGTCATTTTGAAAGTGTACTGCTTTATGCTAAAAGTGTTTCATTTGTTCATTGTTTTCATTATTTGTGATCATGTTGTCTTTCAATACAGGCATAAACCTTCCACTCTTGAACAAAGCAGCTGCTTTTTAAAAGCGGTAATTGCTTCTTTACCTTTTATTTCTTTTGTAAATGAAGCTTTTCTTTAAGAAATGTGACTTTAAAGTGTTGTCTCTTGCATAAAACAGTTGACACTTACTTATTGTAAAGTGAAGATTGTTCTGCTGCATGTAAAGTGGACCATGCAGGTTTCTGTATGTTTTCAGTATGCATCATTAGATAATAAAGTCTTTTGTGAACAAGGCATTTGTAGCCATTTTTAAAAGAATCTGTCTTCAGTGATGGTAAATCAGGTAATTCGTAAGAACCACCCCTGCATTTCCTAATAATCATTTAATTAAAGGGATTATTAAACGTTATGATCTTTGGGAGAGCTATAGGCTATGTTAATTAGCTATATAATTATCACTGCTTAAACAAAAACAAAGCAAAAAACCCTACAGATACTGTCTGTCTGCTTTCATTGTAATGAAATTATTCCTGTAGGACATGGGATTAAATTCAGGCTTTAACTAATGTTTGTGCTGTTTTTCTCACTTTTCCTTTTGATGGTGCTGAAAGAGAAAAAGGAAAGCGAGTCACAGGCCACTCAACGCCTACTCCATGGGTCTGATTTGCTGAGACACCAACTTCACCTTCCTAACAAGGTTATTTCTGACAGCATGTGTAGATAAACATTTAGCAACAAGTTAAAAGAGCTTGAAACATTTGAATTGGTTATACAGGGTGAGGACAACAGAATCAAACTTTTCAGGTTCATACTGCTGTTTTAATATTCTCTTTGACAATGTTAAGAAGTTCGTCTTTTCATTTTTATTAATATATTCTGACAAGTTGTGAAAACCCCACTGGTTTCACGTACTTTATACTACTTCTTCGAACTAAGAAGGGTTTTTGTATCCATCTAGGTACATAATGGCAACAATCATGCACTCTTAGTGCACTCAAGAATGGAAAAATGACACAAAGCAGTCATTCTGCTGGTGGGGAATACCCCACCAAGGAGATGTAATGAACTAACTACGAAAACAAGCAGGAGATGGGTGGTTTTGTATGCCTATTTGGAACCTTCAGCCTGTCTCTTCTCAATTTATATCGTAATATTCTTAATGAAAAATAATCTCTCCTTATTTCCACATATTAAGGTATCTTGTTCATACAGGAAATAAAAAAATTAGCTTTCACGTTTAATGAAATACTAGTTGCTTGCTAGTTAAATACAGAAAGTAACTTGCACTTCTGGCAGTTTTTCAGGCAGCACTTCTGAGGGCAGTTTTACACAGATGTAGTAATAGCTTATTCTTTCTGTTGCTTTGTACTTTATTCTTAAAATAGGAATATAAAACAATGAAATGAGTTGGTGATACAGAAACAAAGCAGTAGAAAAGATGCCCCTTAATGCCTACAGAACTGTTTTAAACTATTCTGGAGAAGCATAAAGTTGCTCGTTTACTTGTTCTTTGTGTTGTAGGTGCAGCTCAAAAGAAGATGACGGCTACCAGAAGACATGAACAAAGGTTTCTGTCCTATAAAAGATATGAAAAGTACTCTTTGTGTAGTTCTGTCTTAATCTTTTGGTTTCCAGCATTCCAATTTAGAATTGATTAACACTGCTGCAGTACTGATAATTCCTGAAACATACTTACTGTATTAGAATTTGTTACATAGATGTGTTTGTTTCGTTTCTGGTTGAAGAGATTTTTTAATTGCAATTAAATGTAGGCAAATTACTGTTTAAATCCAGTTTTCTTAAAATGATAGAATGATCAGTACAAAACCTACAAAATTTAGGAAAAAATCTGCCATTATATTTGGTTAAAATATATGTGTTTTAACTAGTAAATATTTAAGCAGATGATGCACTTTTTTCTTTAACTTCAGCAGGTTCATTATTTTAATTCTGTCAAACTTTATTGTTGATACAGAGACTAGCTGACAGGGGTTACTCAAAACAAGTGGATTTCAGTCCTTCATCCAGTATCAGCTTCAGCTGGTACTTCTTGTTGGCAACAACAGAAAATCTTTAGTTCTGGCTTCAAAAGCCTCTGCAGTTGATGACTTTTTGGTGCTGTTAAGAAACCTCTCCAGTTTTAGGCAATACCTGTCCCAGTAGCCTGTGGTCTCTGAGGAGAGCAGAGCAGCTGCTAGTGCCACTGCAGTCAGCTGAATTCCAATGGTTGCAGCTTGGTGCAAACAGAACAGCTGTGCAGCAGAGTTTTCGTGTTGGAACTATTTCTCAGCTGATCTAAGAGGGAGGATAATTTATCTTTTCCTCCTGTACATGAAGATGTAATTTGTGTCTTCACCTGAGGTCCCACATATAGAAAGTTTGGCTAAATCTACCATGTTTCCTTCTCCTTCATGGTGACAAGGAGCTTCACATTTAACATACTTGTTTTTCTGAATGTGTGGCAAACTAAGATACCAGCCCTGTGCAGTTAGAATGTGATTTTATTACCTTGGTGTATACTACGATAAAAACTGTTTTGAGAGTTTTTGATACAATATAATGATTCCTTTAAAACCTTTTTAATAATACTTTATCTCCATACATAGGGTAAGTGGCATTAAACCTCTGAAGAAAATTTATGTGTATATTGACCCGTACACAGAAGGCAGACCAGTCTGTGATACCGCTGGAGATAGAGCGATCTTCTACAGTATGTGTAAAATTGTAACTCGGGCGGAGGATGTTGTGAAGTGGCAATTGCTTGAAATTAATAAAGTACACTTAAAACTTATTGCATCCTGTCTTCTGTTGTGTTGACAAATGTCATACTGCAAAGCCGCTAAACATAGGAAAAAATTTTAATACGCTAAAACCAAAGTATAGTTCTTTGAATGGGGTTGTCTCCTTGGGTATTAGAGGTCTTAAAGAATCTGTGAAAAAGTCTTCCTGAATATGTGTAAAATGGAGCTGTTGTCTTTTCTTAAGTTGGCTCTCTCCTGGTTTTGGAAGCTCTGTCAGCGCCAGAGAATTCATGTGGATTTCACTTTGATTTTCCCCATGCTTTTTTTTATCCTTTATAGAGAAGTACTAGCCTGTATGAGTTAGGGGTTGAAAGAATTACATTGTATTACAGTTGAAGGGAAGCCAGATATATTTATAGGTTAATCTTTATAAGAAAAAAAATGATGCTAGTCACATGGGAGAAGCAGCATGGTGAAGTGGGATGGAGTGTGTATTTTCATTTCTTAACTTGTAAACTATGTATCAAATTATTAATCTAAGTATATTTGTTATGCTCGTTATGTGGGTACAGAAGCAAAGCTACCAAACATGTCTCCCAGGCTTTCATGTCTTAGTTTTGTTCATCTAAATACTTAAATAACTAAAACTTAATTTAAACTTGTGACAAATAATTACTTTCTCTAAATGAAAAACTTGGCCCTTCCTTCCATGATACACCTTTTGAATTCTTCATTGTCTCAATTATTTCCTCATAAACACAGATTTTGATGATTGTGGCCCAGATCTTTCTATAAAGTAGATAGATATGAGCTAATTATTCGTAAAATAGTGAAAATACATGAAGAATATTTACAAAGATTCAATGTTCAGTTTAAGTTAATGAGAAACAATGTAAAGCTACTTACAGGTAGGTAGAAATAAATAGGTCACAACCCAGAAAGTAGATCCTGATACAGTCACTGTCTACTTACAACTGTTCATGGTTTAGTCTCAAAAGCGTTACTTCTCAAGTGAGAGAGCAACAAACGTGGCTTTGTGTTCGTGTAAAAAGAAACTAGGAGGGGGTAGCTGAGGACAGTTAAAGTACACCCTATTAAAATAATGGGACTGATAGCTGCTACCAAGAATAATAAGCAAAGAAAGCCTATATGGCTTTAAGAAGAAGCATGGATTTGGTTATTGGGCACAAGAAGGCATCTGCCTTCTGTCATGCTGGAATGAAGAAAACTGACTCTTCTGCCCTGCCACCAGCTGCACGGGCAAGGTCCCTGGTATTTCTGGGGGGCTGCTTTCTCTCCAAGGGCTCCTGTTAAGAGCAAGGGCAGACTGCCAGCACCTGGAGCCTGTAGTACCCCCCACCAAGACTTCTCTGCATTCACAAGGGGCAAACCCATCCTCTTCAGAAAAGAGAGCACTGATTTCCAGTAACATGTCAAAAACCCTAGTCCTGTATTGTTACAGGAAATGGATTTTTCATAGACTGTTAGTTAAACTGTCTCTTTGACATGTTCTACAAGTCTTTGAAAGCCTATTTAGATCTGCAGCTACAATAGACCTGTCCCTTTGGGTAGGTAGATTTATCACAGAATCTGGTACACTGTCAGGCAGAAGTACAATTTCTTAGAGAGAGGTTGCAGGTGAATTTCTGCATTCATGGAAAGACTAGTAACCACTTTAAGACATCTGCTGTCTAAGCAGAATAAACAGTAATAGTCTGGTTTTGACATTCTGCATATCCACCTTTCTAACAGTTCCATAGCTGCTCTTAACTCTGCCACTTGCAAAACTCCCTGGCTTAATGTGATTTTTTTTAGTTAACACAAGCTGGAAATAGAGCCACTTCATTCCTTGCATCCTGACTGGAATGTAAGGGTCTAAAAATGGATTGGTGCAGCTTCTGCAGATAACAACGGAAGGAAAATACTCAGGAAAGTAGCCTGTCTTGTAGGCTGCTGGAAATTGTGGTGAGGTAATGGGAGGTCAGCAGCATGTATGGAACAGGTTACTCAGGCTGTGAAATTTCCATCCTTGGAGGCAGGCAGCACTGAACAAGATGCGATGCCAAGCAACCTGATTTACCTCCACAGTTCATCCTGCTTTAAGCGTGTGGCAAGACCAGATAACCTATAGCTTAGAGACGACTGCTATGATTTGGGGTTATTTTCTGTCATTTGTAAAGGCTCATTTACTAGCAGCATTGATTTTTACACTAAGTTCCTTGCATTGAATGGTGGTTTGCTTCTAAAGTAATACAAATGTTTAAGTCTTATCCTTTTCATAAGTCCCATACCTCACTGTTGCCGTAATTCTCACCCAATGTATAAGAACCCTCAATTAGAATAAATGGGAGAATATTCTTCCTGTAATTTATTGAATTTGAGCTGAACTCTAGCAAAGAATAGCACTGAACACATTACAAGCAGGAGCAGCAGAACTAATATTCATGATTTTTGACAAAACCAAGTTTCTCCTGCAAATACGCTTGACTGGCTTTGAGCTGTCACATTTGCCAGTCTGTGAATTTACCTGTATTCTACTCCTAAACCCTCTTCTCAAATGAGGAAGCTGAACTTCACATGCTGTCTATAAAAGGAGCTTCACCTTATTGTCATGGTTTAACCCCAGCCAGCAACTAAGCACAAAGCAGCTGCTCACTCACTTCCCCCCCACCCAGTGGGATGGGGGAGAGAATTGGAGAAAAAAAGTAAAACTTGTGGATTGAGATAAGAACACTTTAATAGGACAGAAAGGAAGAAAATTATAATAGCAACAATAATAAAATGACAATAATAATAAAAGAATTGGAATATACAAAACAGTTGATGCACAATGCAATTGCTCACCACTCGCCAACCGATGCCTAGTTAGTTCCTGAGCAGCAATCCGCCCCCAGGCCAACTGCCCCCAGTTTATATACTGGGCATGACATCACATGGTATGGAATACCCCTTTGGCTATTTTGGGTCAGCTGTCCTGGCTGTGTCCCCTCCCGAATTGTTTTGCCCTTCCAGCCTTCTTGCTGGCTGGGCATGAGAAGCTGAACAATCCTTGACTTGGTCTAAACACTACTGAGCAACAACTGAAAACATCAGTGTGTTATCAACATTCTTCTCATACTGAATCCAAGACATAGCACTGTACCAGCTACTAGAAAGAAAATTAACTCTATCCCAGCTGAAACCAGGACACTTATCTAAATACACCTAAAGCTCAGACATTCTACAAATCTATCATCTGCTGTGTTAACATAAAGCTCATCCTAAAAACATTACCCAGATGAGATACTCAGTATAGAACAGCCCTACATTTGGGCTGCAGTCTTTCCATGGGCAAGAACAAACTTCTGCTCACCTGAAGCCAAGCTGACCTTCATACCATGCTTACTCATGTATCTACTAGACATCCAGAAAGATAACACGCAGAGTTCCATACACAATTTTACAAAATTTACTCTGGATTCAATATCCAGACAGATTAAGCCAGCTGGCTGAATCTGGTAAAGGCACCTTCCCTTCAGCCTCTTGAATGAATATTTCTTACCGTGGCTGAACAAGAGGACTGCCTGCAACCACTCTTCCTTTGAATGGTCTCCTACACATGGGAAAATGGCAGTTTAGTCAGTCTTTCTGGGAGTTTTTAAGTTAAATCTAAAACATGCACAATGCTTAGCCATTTTCCTCCCCTAGGAGGCTTACTGGTGTGTCTGAGGAAGGAAAAAAGACGGAAATAAACTGGAGGTTCCATTTAGAGGAAGAAAATATCCTAGAGGTGAAAAAGTGGCCCTGATGAATCCAGTAAAGACCTTGGCCTTCATTGTACTCTGGATGCTAAGGGTGCAGCTGCCAATATTCCATGTCATAAGAAGGAAAACAGTACTCGACTAGATTTATCTGGAATTTGCTGCTCTTTTGATTTAAGAATATAATAAATGTGGACTAACAGCTCAGACTGGTTTTCAATGCCTACAAGCAACAAAAATCAACTCTGCTTCCCTCACTCAAGTACAAATGCAAGATTTCTATTTTTATTAAAATATCAAAAGCCGGACGTCATGCTGAGTTACCCACCTTCTGTTTTTCTTTTCAGGGTGTTGCATATTGAACTTGCAACTCATCCACTCTACTGTCAAAAAAATATAATGTGAATTTTATTTTTTTTAAAAGTTATCCTGTGTTCTTTATCTTCTACATGAAAATGAGTGTTCCCAAAAGGAACATTCATTCTTGTAGTCTACATGAGCCATGTTCAGCCCCAAAGACTGAAACCAATCCTGTGTAACAGACTTCTAAGCTTCTTTCTTCTAGACTCCCACAAGAAGGTGCACACCCAGTTTAGCTTCTTATGCTCCTCAGGCCAGGGGGAGGCTGGGGGAGGCAGAGGGCCTTTTCTGTACTGTTCCTGCTGGATTCAGAGCACAGTACATGTTTTTGCTTTTCTGTTACACCAATTACAGGACAAAGCAAACATCAGCATAGACCAAGGCATCAAAACAGATAACAAACTACCACCAATGTATCACCTTCTAGGTTTCCCTGTTACTTTCCAGCTGACCCTCCATGAAAGAAATCTTACTGTGGCAAAGCAGAGTCTTGTTCAGAGTATGTGTTACAACGTTATGAATTAAAAACTACCCAACATGCCCTAACACAGCTAGGTACTGGGCAAAAATAACAAAAACCAGAGCAGCCTGGTTTTGTTTTAGAAAGTAGTCTAGCCTGAAACTCCTTTGTCCCAATAACCAGGAGAAGCCTACTGCCCTGTGATGAACATCTGTGTTAAGATACTGCCCAGAAGAAGAAAATAAAGTGATATCAAGGTGTTTATCTGCAATGGGAATGGTAAAAGGAAATTAAGCTGGAAAGGCACAAAGGAAACTTGTTTGTTTTAAGCTCATTTTGCATGAAATCCAAGTAAAAGGAGTTTAAAAAAGTTTAAATTGTTTCTTGGTTTACAGTCCATCACAGAAGTAAAATATAATCTGCCTTTGCTGAGCACTGCTTAAGCCACTGGACTTCCACAGCGTTTTATGGAGTAGGGAAGGAGAGGTTGGCAGAAGCCACCATCATGGTTCTCCTGGTTTCCAGCTGACTCCCAGTAGAGCAAATCAAGCATATTTTAACTGTTTTCCTGATTTCCTACAGCACAGATGGCACAACTGCTACAGGAATGTCCTGTAATGGGAAGTGCAATCTCACAGAGATTCTTCCTAAATCTTTTGAAATATATAGTTTACAAAAAGCTTGCAAAAGCATAGGAAAAACCCTTCAAAAAATTAGCAGTGTGCTCTCTCCTAGCTACAGCACAGAGTAGCAAAATTTGGGACAATTCCCCACTCTACCCCATTAGTCTTACCTTTCTCTCTTTTCCAACAAGCACGGAGGAAGAGCACATTCTCAGAGATGAAGAACTGTGAAGGAAGTGAAGGGCTTGAGAAAGGGAAGTGCTTAACAGAGGTGGTTTTGCATGTATTTTGGGTTCTGACCTATGTGGCAGAATTTGTTCTCCCTTGATGGGTAGCTTGGTGAGAACTAAATTTCAGACTAACATACTTAAGGAAGATAATAACTATTGAAATATTTCTGAGGCTACCATTTTAGAGCAATTATGTCAGTTCTTCGAATATCTAATTTCAGCATCACTAGAAGAAAATCTAATCATCAGTATAATCATCAAAAGAAAATTCAGCAGTAGTAGTATGAGTGGAAAGGTGCTTCTCTCTATTGAAATTCAGCCTGCCTATCATGAACTATCCAACTCGCCAAGATGACCTTGAAACTTGGTGTTAGCCACATATTTTATAATATAATGCTCTCTTCTGAGATCCAACTAATTCATGAACACACTGAACAAAAGCAACACCAGAATAAACTCCTGTCAGGTCCCAGTCTATGCGCTCTCACTTTGATAACCTGATGACTACTGCTTAGTAAAGTGTTTCAGTCAATTCTACAACTCTACAAGTGTGATTTAATCTAGATCACATTTCCTGGAATTGTTTACGGCAGCTGCATAGCAGAACAGCACAAATACCTTACTAAACATTAAATTACATTTACTGCTGTTTACTTATACACCAAGCCAGTCACACTAATGAAGGAAATTAAATCAGTTTGATATTGTTTGTCCTTGACAAATACAGACTATGTTTTGTTCTGTTTTATTACTGCAGAGTAGGGAGGAGATTTCCAAGAAACTCTCTCCACTAACTTCATGTACTTAACTGTATCTTCTGCTACTTCTCCTTGTACAATAGTAGACTTTGATAAAAAAAACTTAGCATTCTGTCCATCATAAAAGAAAGGTCAAGTCACACATATTTAGAAGATCAGGGCTAATGGAACAACATGATCAGACATTAGCTTCTGCCCTTTTGTTGCTCAGATACTGTTTTAAAAAAAATTTTAAAAACTTCACTCAAATTTAATCACTTCAAATATCAAAAAGAACAATACAGTGCTGTGAGACAGCAAAAATAGCCCTTCAATCAATGCAAATTGTAAAAACGTACAGATTTTTTTCATTATCTTCTTTTAGGTATGTTGTTACAAACTTCACAGAATTTCTGTAAGTACTTTAATTTCTAAATTTCTTTTTGTCCATGCAAATCCTTTCCAGATTTTTAAATTAACCTTCATATCAATAGGTAAAGAATTCCTTGTTTCATATGTGTAAGATTAGTTATGCTACTTTTATCTAAAATGCCAGGTAAAAAAATACATTTGCAATAGATATTTTACTGGCTGAAAAATACAAAACCCTACACATCACAAAAGGTTAATTAAGGTGAACATATACCATCATGAAGGACACAACCTGAGATACCATCAGTTTATTTATATCTACATTTAGGGAAAACAAGGTAAGTGAATTATTCAAAGTTCAGGTTGAAGTTTTCAATCTGCATAAACATTTTCTATACATTAGAAAATACGGTGCATAAGAAATGCTGTTTGTAATTGAAAGTACTGATGTGGTTCTTACAGCTCTAGGGTTTTAACTAAATTGGAAGAGAAAGATCAGTACCAAGAAAAGAAAAGCAGCCAAACAAAAATCCCCCTCTCCACTGTATACTACTTCTTTAATAATGAAAACCAGCATCAGACAGAGAATACAGAAAATATGTTGAAGAAATCACACTAATAATGAAGTTAATGAATTGGATACTTACTTACATATCTACAAGCATCCTCAGGGTGTAACTATAGTGCAAAATAACATGCTCTGGAAGAGACTAAAGACTTTTACTTGAACCTACTGTTTGTTACCTCCCAAGTGTCCTGCCTTAACTGTAATGAAAACAAATGTTACATCAATTAATAAAAGCCCTTTGAGCGCTCCAATCAGAAAAGATATAAGCTGATAATTACCTGTTGATATTTAATTCCACAGAGTGCTAACATGCCTTTGCATGCATTGCTCTCACCTGTTCAGCCTGGCTGGATGGCTATGACATTAACCACTCAATTTAATTTGATATAATTATTAAAACATTGTTTTACCTCCTCACAGCAATTTTGCCTTCATTATGTGTCTTCTTCCAGGCATGAAACATTCCTTCTTTGCTGATATTTGGAGTTTAGAGGTTTTTATCATAAATTCTAAAGTCCTTGTTTAGATATGAGATCTACTACATTAACCTCGTGAATGTTTTTGCATTCAGCTGGAACAAGGGAGAGGCACTTTAACACAGCAGAGTTGTTACAGATTATTTACAATTGAACTGTAAATTCAATGTCAGAAGCACAAAAGCTGGCATTGTGATGCAGCCCAAATGTCCTGAATCATTTATGATAAAAAGGAGGAGTGCATCACTAATGTTTCACAATAGCCTTATATGCAGAGTTTTGTGGTTTTGACAGACTTTGGATTTTTAATTGCTGGTCTCAAAGCTACTTTCAGTCAAACAGGTGTTGTATTAACAGTAACTATAATGAATATAATCAATAAATGTTGCAGGTCTTATACCCAGTGTAAGCTTAGAACACCTTATTTTCCAAAACTATGTTTAGATATCTTGCCATTGGTATTTCTGCATGATATATTTGATTATTTACCTGTGACTCTACATAAACACAGAGGTAGATTATTAAGCATGTGTGTAATTGTGCAAAGTGTGACCTGAATCCTATTGTACATTGCACCTCCATGTTAGCAAGACACACACCACCCAATGGTAGTACCTTGAAGGGAACATAGGCAACATTTGATGTAGTCCACACAATCATATTATACTAATATAATTTAAAAGTGACTGTATTTCAGAAGAAATTATCTAAAATTGCTCATTTGTTATATGGAGTAAATAGAAATTGTTTGAAGCAATTCATCAGACTTGTTCTGTTGTTCTTTAATGCCAGACATCTATAGAACGTGTAAAAATGATTAAAGATGCTGCTAGGCAGAAACAAGTGTTTTGTGAACAAAAAAGTTATGAAATGAACTTCATTAGCTATCTGAGGCAATGATCTGACTTTCCAAAAGTTAACTAAAACCACCCAGGACTACCATTCCCTCAAAGCAATGTTGGTTTATTCTCATTGGAGATTCAGAACAGAAAGATAATATTTCAACAGATCTAATTCATTACAAAGCCAGTAATTGTTCATCTCCCATTGCTGTAAGTGATATGCTGGCATCCACTGATCAAGGAAACCCCGTTTCTGCTATTTCACCATCAACAGATTATTAACGGCTGAATTTGTCCTTGAGGAAAACAGACACATTGCACACACACAAAATGCACTTGATAACATAGCTGATGCACTGCTAAATCTACTAAACATTACCACTGATAAAGAGCTTTCAGAAGACTGAACAACTGCTGTTTACCCCTGGGTACACCAACAATGGCCACCACTATGGTGCCACAAAAACCCCACAGAAAGCATTTCAGGGACTCAGGCTCGTGTGAGCAGCATGAAAAAGAAAAAAAACCACACGAGCCACAAAAGCCTCAGCAAGACAAAGCCATGTTTCACCCTCCGGTCCCAAAGGCACATCCCCTGTGCTGCCCCAACCCCGGGGGCTGCCACGGGCCAGGGCCGCAGCTCTCGGCCTCCTCCTTGTCCCACACAGCTGCCGCCATTTTGCAGCCAGCACTGAGCCTCCTGCCCCGCTGGTGGCCCAAGAGCTGCCCCGGCGGGATGGCAGAGGCCACCACCTCACACGGCTAGGGTGCCGTGGCAGCCCTGAGCCTGCCTAGCCCGCCGGCGGCACTCGGCTCCCACCCAGGTCTCCGCCTCAGCTTCTTCTCTCACTGCCTCTCCCACCACCAGCCCCTGGCCCTCAGCCGCCCTCTTCCCCTGCCCACCGCTGCCACGCTGTGGGTGGCCACCGTGTCATGGGGCCTGGAGCCGTGTCCCCTCTCTGGGTGCTGTGAGGGAAGGGGGAAGAGCCCCGCTGTCCCTTGGCTGTTTCACATCTACTGGAAGAGTGCCCTCCCCAGCCGTTTTCCACGTTATTTCATGATAAACAGGAAATTATTTTGGTCTCCCTCTCTGTCCTGTGAGCTGGGTCCAAGTCTCAGCCCTCCCTGGCAGTTTTACCCTCTCCTCCTCCCTGTACCTCTCTACTGCTTCGCTCTGCCCGTGTTTCTGTTGGCCCTGCTTATGCCATCCTGTGTGTGACGAAGACTTGTTTTTGCTGGCAGTCGCGTGTGGCAGCATCGACTCCCACAGAGGGTTAAGGAAGACCCTAAATCCTTTTTAATACTTCTTAGCATCAAATTTAACTGCTGTAGCACAGCTGAGCGATGCATACCCACACCTCTTGTTTTCTTTTTCTCTGATCCCATTTCACTTTTGCCTTCTCAGTAGTTAAATCCCAATGACCAGGTACCAGGTTGGAGGCAAAGTCTGGAGTTTAAGACCTGCTTACCATGTGAGGCAGCGGTGCCACTGCCGAGCAGCCATCCTGCATGTCTGTGCTGCACGGGTGCAGGCGACTTTCCAGCAGCGGCACCGCAAGTCTCGGTCACGGCACGCTGCTGGCACCTGAAGCCGTCCATTTCTGGCGGCTTGCTGCTCTGCTCCAGCAGCTCCCACACCCATGCTGCACCCCGGTGCTCTGGCGCTTGCGTCCAGATGAGAAACCGGCATCCGTCTCACCCTTTGCTGCACCTACGCCAGCCTCCCTCTGCATTGCCTGTAGGTACCCGCTGCACCCCTGCCGTTATGTACCTACCTGCCTAAGCACGCAGGGCCAGGACTGGAGTGCTACCTTTCAGGTTTCTCACTGTCAACACTCTTGAGGATCAGAGTCTAGAGCACTGAAATTAAGGTTTGGGGTTTTTTTGCTTTTTCTTTTTTTCTTTTTACAACGATCAACTCCTTGTCAATGAGAGGCTTTTCTGGATAAGTAACTGCTGCTTCTCCATGATCTCCTTTCTTTGGCATGACCTAAATGCCTACAAACTTCCAGCAGCCTGACCCTGTCTTCTGCAGTGCCTGGTATACTCTCTACCCAAAGACATCCACGAACAGTGGAGAAATTTTCTGTTGAAAAATAATTGTTTTGTTAATTCAACTCCAAAATGGCTACAGTAAAAGGTCATACTATCTTTAGTGGGATTTTTCACAGAAAAAGGGCAATATGAAGCACTTAATGGAAAAATATATTTAAGGTTAGAACCATAAAGCTCACAACAAACATCTTTGAGAATCTTGAAGTTAGTCAAGAGAATACTTTTTGTAAAACTATTATCTTAATACACCTCCAGGAACTACTTTTCCTCTCACCGAGAATGTTTAACAGAAAGAGTAAGAATCAGCACAACAGTAATTAAATACCACTATTTATTTTTTCATTAATACAGTATGTCCTTCCCCACAGATGAATAAAAAGAATCACTCATTAGGCATTTTTTTTAAGAGTTATCAAAATATGGTGCCATTGAATCTATTGCTCCTTTTGGAAGACAATCTGCTTTAGTATTATTCAGAAATATCACTGCTGCCTACAGAATAATGAACCTTTTCTTCCCCAACCTAAATATCCATAATGGATCCAAGGCACATAACATTGTATTAATTTTATGAACCAGTTTTAACCTAGTACTCAGAACAGAAATATACCACATCAAAAGGTGTAAGAATTATTACTTAAAGAGAAAGTTTATTAATGATAAGGGCAGATTAAGCTATTGCCAGAAGGTAAATTATTCTACTAGTGAAGGTTAGAGTTTTGATTTCTTCTGAAAGAAGCTGACAATAGCATTTATACATTCATCAGATAACCACCTCTCCTTCAGGACTTCACACTCTTTACTGTTGACTTCATGGAGCTTCTCCTTTTCCATACTTCTTAACAGTTGCTTTGACACTGCCAAGGACTGGAAGAGAAAGAAAGGAACATTAGGAAGTTAGGGTTTCTATACCTTAATTTAATGTTTCAGAAAATGGCACAATAAACACATTGGAATTCAAACTAAGTTGTATTAACATAGTACATTTTAGCTTTTAGTCAACCTTTTCACTAGAAGTAATTGTTGCATTTAATCACTAAGACTGCTAGTAAGGTGGAGGTTCACGGGAAGTGGAACAGCAGTCCACCAAGTGCTCACAATCAGACAGATGGGCACAAGAAGCCAAACGTGTTCAACTGTCCACAGTGGCAAATGCAGCCTGCATTATCAGCAGCTGGCACAAGTGTCTCCTCTTGTCCAATGTAACATAATACCATTGTGACTCAAGTAGTTTTGCAAAACCTAAACTAGTGAGCAGGATGACTGAACTCAGCAAAAAGTAAAGCCACCCAGCATCATCTTGAGCACCCGCTGTGCACACAGTACAGTCAATATTGTAGAACCAGTGGTAAGGCTCTTAAACCTAAACTATTGCCAAATAAAAATCTAAAAGAAGGCATTCAAGGCATGCACACAGAGACTGCAGGTGGATTAATTAGTTAGTTTTTAAGGCTTTTCAGCCATTGAATCTCTGTGTACAGTGCACTGTCTTAGATTCAGTCAGGGTAGAAGAGAGGTATCTGTTTCCCAGCAGCATAGGGACAGGGACAGATCTGTGCTTGAAGGAAAACAGATTCAGCCTTGTTCTTTCAATAAAGGATGAAGTGAAACCAAGTAACAGGATAGGTTTGGCAGGAGGATTGGGAATGCTACAGGCTTACGAGGTGGAGAAAAATTTAAAATACTGACATTTTTGGGGAGGCTTGCATAAGCTTCTAATCTCGCCCAAACTTCCTTCTGAAAAGTCCTATCAGGGAAGACTTCAGTCACAAGTCCCTGGGCACAGGCTTCTGCTGCAGTCAGCTTTTTATTGAAAAGCAAAAACTCATTTGCCTGTATAAAGAAAAGTAGAAAGTGTGATTCAACAAGACACAAGACTTGAGTAATCTGACAGGAAATGTACAAGCTTCCAAGTCACATTTATTTTACTCTCTTGCTTGTTAATGTCTGCCCTCTGAAAAGAACACAGAATCACAGGATAGATGAGGTTGGAAGGGACCTCCAGATACTGTCTAGTTCAAACCTCCTGCTCAAGCAGGGTCAGCTGGAGCAGGCTGCCCAGGACTGTGTCCTCTTGGGTTTTGAGTATCTCCAAGGACGAAGACACTTCTCCAAGGACGAATACCTCACAGCACCTCTGCACAACCTGTTCCTCTGTTTCACCACCCTCACTATAAAATTATTTTTCTACGTTCAGATGGAATTTCCTGTGTTTCAATTTGTACCCCTTTCCTCTTGTCCTGTCACTGGGCACCACTGACAAGAATCTGTCTCCATCTTCTTTACACCCTCCCATCAGGTATTTATAAACATTGGTAAGATTCCCCCAAGCCTTCTCTGCTCCAGGAAAAACACTCCCAGCTCTCTCAGCCTCTTCTCATATAATATGCTCCAGTACCTTAATCATCTTTGTGGCTCTTTGCTGGGCCTGCCTGTATGTCCATGTATCTCTTGTAGCTAGAGCCCAGACTCAAACACAGCACTCCAGCTGTGGTCTCACCAGTGTTGAGGTGTGTTACAGTTGGAGAATACCAACACAAAAAGGACAGATAATCCCACATACAGTGCAGACATTCTTACCTTGGCTAAGCCCATGATTTTTGGAAACAGGTAAGAGGAACATCCTTCTGGGCTCTGTCCAAGCTGACTAAATGGGCTGTGAAACGTAGCCTGGGGGGTGGGATGGGGGGTGGTGGTGGGGAAAAAGAACAAAACAAAGCAAACTTCACAACAGAACACGGGACTACAGTACTAGGACTTAGTTTTCATGTTAAAGCTTCTACTGTGACAGAGTTCACCAGAAATACATCTGAACTGTTACCACAATAGGCTTTAAACACCACCTGGTAACACTGCTTCACCCTCTCAATGCACCCAAGAGCTGACTTTGCCTGTATAATTTAACTCCCTTATCATAACAATCCCGTTGATGAAGTTACCTTATTTGAATACAGTGCTTAGAGAAACTAATTTGCATGTGCAAAATCTTTACAGAAAGGTTGTTCATACACATCTGCCCTGAAAGTTATTAAACACATAGCCCAAACAACTTAAGAGGTAAAGGCACACTAAGTTTATTCTACTCCTGAAAAATTCAAGTCACTGAATCTTCCTTCCTCAAATTTTATGCAAATTGAAAAAGATCCTGTGGTAGAAATGCATCATCATACAAAACAATACCCTAATTGCAAGTTAGAACTGAACTACAGAATTTTATGTTTTGACAAATCACATCAACTTTAAGCAAGGAAGATAAAATGCTTGCCTTTATTTCCATTTAAAAATATTAACGGATACACAAAGAGCACAAAAGTTGCCAACGCAGCTTTCACTGTAATAGAAGGTAATAATCTCTTACTGTACTACAGATGGCCATACAGTAAGACAGACCAATAGACTTCCTAGCAAGAAAGTGACATTTATATCATTGTAAGAAAAGATTAGACAACACCTGCCAGGATACAGGCTAGTATTGGTCATGCTTAAGCAAGGGGAGATTAACTATACCAGGGGTACAAACTGGTGCCCCATGAACTGGAGCAAAATCCAGTGCAGAAGGCAATGTTAACTGACCACCCAAAATGCTCATCTGTTGTCAGAGTGGGCTGTGCAGTGTCATGTGAATGTGGCTGGTAATGATCTGCTCTGGGAATACCTGGCTGAGAATAAAACCAGATCCTGGACATAGTAAAGCTGGCCACTTCTGGACTAGGTAGTCAATGCCTAAGGCACTCCAACCAAACTACTGGAGAATGTCAAATTAAGTAGTAATTTGGATGAGAATGACCTTACTGCATGGGAGTTCACAATCCTGGAAAGGGAAGAACAAAGAATAATCACCTTTGAGAAGGTTTCAATAAACTTGAAGTTAATAGGTTAGTCTTCATGAGAACTTTCCTAAGTGAAAGGCTAAGTTAGACCCTACAGAAATCCTCAAAGAACTGTTACCAAGGGCACACACAAAAGCTGTCCCAGTGTAGGCAGGAAGGTACTAACAGATTGTCTCAGCTAAATCATGAGCTCGTCACTGACTTTAAATACAAGTAAACAGAAAGTGAAAAATACATCAGACAGCTAAGTATGAAACTAATATAAGCATACAGAGATTAAAAAATAGAAATACAAGGCAAAAATAAGATGCATTTAACGCATATGACTAGTAAAAGGAAGTTCAAGGATGAATCTCAAACCATTCAAGAAAGAAGGATAATATTAACAGGACAAAACATTTAACGCTTATTTGGATTAAACTTCAACTAAATCTATACTAACTTATGGCTGTAAGGAGATGATATGCCGAGGGGAAAGTGATTAGAATTCAAATAGTCTTAATGAAATGGAGAGGTATGAGTAAGAAGATACTATTTAATATGGACAAGTTAAAGTTTGGCAGGAATAACTTGGTATACAGTATACGATAGGAACAACTGTTTAACTGGCAACTCTACAGTAAGGGATCCAGGTGTTATACACAAGTATGTAAATCAAACAACATTGTGGGATGTCAAAACAGAAATACAGGCTGCAGAATGTGAAGAAGTTCTTCTGCTCTACTTCGCATCAGTAAGACAAGAGCTGGAGTGACGTGCCCAGTTTGTACCACTATGCTTAAAGAGACACAGAACAACTGGAAGGAGTCCAGAGGAATGTGACTGCAGGCCACATGAGAAAAAACTGTTTGAATTGCAACTGTTTAGCTCAAAAAAAGAGAAGATTGAGAGTGTGGATGTAAACCTGAGATACATCTAATAGTCTACGCACACTGATGGCTAAGCACACTTATGGCTACTGTAAGGGAGGATGAAAATCATCTGTTATTTAAATTCAGGAACAAGAAACAATAGGTTCACCCTGCAGCAAAAAAAGATCAGATGGGAGGGGAGAAAGAAGGAGAACCCAACAATTTTCTAGTAAAAGAAGAGATTGAGGGACCAGAACAGACTGAATAAATCATGTACATTATAGAAGTACATGTCAGGAGTGACATGGTCCTAGCTGATCCTGAAATGGGGCAAGCAAAAGGAGTTGGTCCCTTGCAGCTCAATTTTCTTAAGTCTCATAGTGACAAAACCAATCCAGGAGGGACTTTGAGGAAAAATCTGACACAGTGCTGAAGCAGGAGTAAAGTACCACCCACCACAGACACTTCTGCAAGCAAAAGCTTGCCTAAAATTAAGACCTTGGGTTAAGTTCTGTGTCTGTTTAATAACCTTATACAAATGAGAGAACTTAAAAAATAAGCCATATAATGGGATTATGTGCTATGCCTTAATATAGCTTTTGGTTATGTATTTGGAAAGTTACCCTAAAAGGAATCTTAAGTTGAATAAACCAAAGCTTTTCCAAAGTTACCTTGGAACACAGATTAGATAAAATGCCAGTTACTGCAATTCCATTCCATAATAATCTTTTCCTCCCCCTCCAACACCTGAAAGGGGCCTTACAACCATCACTTCACATCAGCTACTCTTTACTGTACTCACTGATATAGGAAAGAGTTTCTAAACTGGAGTCAGTAACTTGATAACTATAACTACAGAAGGGAAATTCTATGCATGTTAACCACTGGCTGATGGACCCCTGTGCTGGTAATTAATATAGGTGTTCCTTGACATGATATAAAAAGCCTTTACACTGTGTTCTCTTCTGTCAGATTACCCTGAACCAAATAATATTTGCTACAGAAAGAGGCTTAAAGACTGCCTTGAGATCAGCTATATAACGTACTTACCCTGTCAGAAGCATAGACAACGTCACACAATCCAAGGACTGTTACACAGATTCCAATAGCTGGGCCATTTACCACTGCAATCAGTGGTTTAGGAAAATCAATAAAATGACCCACGAACTCTCTAGAGAGAAGAAAAAACAGAATGGAAGAGACACATCTTAGTCTTTTTCATCAAATATAAACAATTTGCAAAACCTGTGATTAGATACTGTGTAACAAAACCCATGAGCTAGATTCTATGTAGCATATGCTTCTGTCCCTTTCCCAAACTAATTCTGATGAAGAAAATAAGAACTATTTGAAATACCTGCATTTCCTTACCAACTAAGAATCAAACACGTACATGTCAGCACAGCTTTCCTAGTTCCTGCAATCAAGTTATGAAAGTGCTGCCCTCTTCAGCTAGTTACTGAATACAGCTCACTGAAAGAACAGTCTTTTGCCCTATCTGCCTATACATCCATCCCAACTCCACCCACGGGATATCCATTCCCTTCACAGATTCTGTTCTGCAGTGAAGCCCCAGCAGGCACCAAATTTTGATGCTACCACAACACAGAATTCCCTAGTGCTGTTCTGCACAGGTTTGAGAAATAACATTTTGTTTCATTTGACAGCTACTTCTTCATGCAAGTGCAAAATACATTCTCAAAATACACTATTTTTCAGAAGTGAACAGTGTTGTAAGAACTCCACTTCTCTGGCATCTCTGTGCTGTAATGAACGCAACAACTCTGTGTTGTAATGAAGCACTGTGCTTGTGTAATAGTAACAGCATAGCAAATACAGTCTTCTCAGGACAGCAAGATGGAAGACCATGAAGTATACATGAGACTATGCATTGTGTTGAACACTCTACAAAACACTGCAGGCTGGAACGCTTGCCAGATACCACTGAATAACATCTTTGCAATAGATTTGGACTGCATCATTATCACTTTGTAGGGGCAACTGTGATCCACAGACAGCTTGTCTAAGTAAAAGCTGCAAAACTGAGTACTTCACTTGCAGTTCATCTTTAAAATATAAATCAAAAACATTGTTTGCTTTTCTGTGTATTTTAGATTTTCCATCAATTGCAAGTGCTTGAGGAAGCAATCCAGCTTGCAAGCATCTCTCAGATATAATTGTCACATACAGAAGTAAAAGAGAAGAAAAAATCTGCTAAAATAAGGAAGAAGGAAACATTTTGTTTGTCCCCAAAAAAACATTTCAGACCCTGTGCCAGATGATGCCCCTGATCTCCTTGGCCTTAGAAAATAAATTACTTTAACAGGTAGATTCAGATTCAAAGATGGAACCAAGATCTCAGAATTCCTGGGCAATTTTGAACAAATTCACTACACCTAGTCTCTATTCAAAGTCTGACAGTGAAGGTATGTTGGCATGTCCTGCTAGTGTAGACACTGTTGGATATCAAAAAACCCACAATTTTTTCATTAGAGCTCACAAACTATACAGTCAAAATCACGTTTTTGTCATTATATCTGCATGTACTTCAGGGGCTAAAAAACAAAATCGAGTCTTTAGCATCACTGCACTTAAAAAGATTTCTAATATTAATCTCATTTCCTCATTTATTTCATAAAATTCATACTACTTCTCCCACATGTTCTTTCTGTTTAAGCACATAGTGAGCCCTTAGACACAGTCATCTAAATGGATGTATTGTAGCATAACTGGGCCCCTGCTGTTGTGTTTTCTAACAATGCTTGCAAATTATATTTTACCCATTACAGTAACTTATGCATATATGAAACCAAGATGTTCTACTTGAGTAATACTGCTCCTTCTTTTGCCATCTTCTCCATTTCACCAGGTTGGACATTAGTAAAATTATTCAGATCATTTCCACTACTATAGTAGTCTCCATTTCCTGCAGAGAACACACATGAATAAATGCATCAATGGTTTCTGAGTGTGTAAGAGAAGAGAAGCTTCCATTTATTACATTTATAAAAGAATTTCATTCTAGGTGTCTAATATTATTAAGTAATTAGAGGGATTGTCTCAAAGTATACACACTACCTTAAAGGATATCTACGGTGTAAAAATAAGTTTTGACTGACAATTTGCTGACAAAAAAATGGCTAAAAGCCAAAGAACATTAAATTTGAAAGATTTGAGGGGGGAAAAAAATTTTTTTTTTTTCCATAACAGCATCAGATGGAAAAATATTTATTTTATTTCTTTCCCTGCATACTTGCTGTCCTGGTTTCAGCTGGGATAGAGTTAATTGTCTTCCTAGTAGCTGGTACAGTGCTACGTTTTGAGTTCAGTATGAGAAGAATGTTGATAACACACTGATGTTTTCAGTTGTTGCTAAATAATGTTTAGTCTAAAGTCAAGGATTTTTCAGCTTCTGATGCCCAGCCAGCAAGAATTTGGGAGGGGACACAGCCAGGACAGCTGACCCAAGGTGGCCAATAGGGTATTCCATACCATGGGACTTCACATCTAGTGTATAAACTGCGGGGAGTGGCGGGCAGGGGGATCACCGCTCAGGGACTAACTGGGCATCAATCGGCCGGTGGTGAGCAATTGCACTGTGCATCATTTGTATATTCCAATCCTTTTATCATTACTGCTGTCACTTTATTAGTGTTATCATTATCAGTATTAGTTTCTTCTTTTTATATTCTATTAAACTGTTCTTATCTCAACCCAGGAGTTTTACTTCTTTTCCTGATTTTCTTGCCCATCCCACTGGGCACGGGGGAGGGGAGCGCAGGGTGAGTGAGCGGCTGCGTGGTGCTTAGTTGCTGGCTGGGGTTAAACCATGACACTTGCTCAGGTTTTTTTTCTGTCAATTCACAATCATTCACACAGTTAGATGTGAGAAACTAATTTTTTTTTTAAACAGGAAAATGGAAATGTAAGTTTATGAATCTCCCTTCATCCCCCTTCAAACTGATGAAGGAATCAAAAGTAGACAGAATAACCTATTTAATGTGGTAGAAGCTTCACATTTTTTGTGACCAATTAAGGAAAAGGCATGGCATTCTAAGCATAAGACTGACAGGACTGCATTGAAATCATTGTACTGAAAGATGGATTCTTCAGTAAGAAGCAGATAACCTGTTAGTGAATGTATAAGTCAGTTTGAAGCACCATCAAAAAAGCAAGGAGTATTTAAAAGCTAGACTGCATGATTTAATTGTCTAAATCATCCTGTATTCCACGGGGACATTCATAGGATGGGACCCTTCACTGTTAGTACATCTGTTACTTTATGCTGCAGTGTTCTTATGAACTACGTAAAATGGAACAGAAAGGTTTGGGCAGGGCTGTTTGCCATTTACTACTAGCTATACACGTTAGACATTCCAGTTGTGTGAACCACGCTTCTTATTCCATAAGGGTTGTTGTGGCTAGTCATTGCTACTGAAAGGAAATTCAGCATCCTGGGAATACAAGGTGTTGGTAAAGACGACAGTGGGGAAGAATATGTATGCAATTACCTCAGAAGTAATGAGTAAACAGGCTTAAGCCCAAATTCACCTTGCATCCACACTACTTAGCTGCCAGCCAAAGCTCAAGCTTTGGCTAATTCCCTAAATGCACACCTATCTGCAACAAGGATGGGCCAGACAGGCAGTGCCTGCCCTCAGCTCTTCTGTCTCTCTCGCCTGCCCTTGCCACTGTGTTGTTCAGTCAGCATCAGAGACGGACCAAAGGGTCCTACAGAGAAACCAACTTATATGTCCCCAGAGCAGCTAGACTTCACAGGCAGCATGAGTTTGGCCTGCCCTTTCACACTGTTGCTGCAGTCATCCAGCTGCACACATTTGGTGACTGGGATGTATACAGCTGGGCCAGGTTGCAGCTTGCCTGGCCAATCCTTTCCTACGGCAGGCACTGAAAAAAAAAATCAGCATAAAAATATAATTTTTTTCTGATGATCATAGGTAAATATGCAATGTAAACTTTCTACTGGCCATACCAGTGGAGGATTTGAGAGGCTTGTTTTCAGTATGCTCCAATATATCACAGAGGTAGAGAAAATTGACTAAACTCATATCAATGATCTTCAAAAGCAGTAGTAAAGATGCTGTGGAGCAGACATATCAGCTACTTAAAAGTAATAAAGCCCTTAAGTGTATTCCATGTCTATCTTCTCATCTCAGAAAGATGTTTTGATGTAACAGCAAGCTTGCTAAAGAATTTGAAACCCACCTTGAAAGAATTTTGCCAAAACACTTTGGAAAATCTTTGGTCTATACTAGAGGAAAGAATTTCCTCACTTACACAATTCTTAGTCTAAATACAGATAGATAGCTCATGTCAGTACTGTACTTTGGCATAATGTACAACAAATCTAAGAGAGGCATGAGAAGTGCAGTACCAGTAATAACTGCTATGGTAGAATCATCTTTTCCAGCTTCTTGAAGCGCTTTGATAATTTCTCTGTACATCTGCAGAAGAGGAAAATCAACAAAGTACAAATGTGATGCTGCAAAAGATCGTAAAAAGGAGATTCACAGTGACAACAAGGAACTTGAGAGACAGATTAACTATGATCCTTTTAAGTATGAAAAAAATTTGCATCCACAGAAAGTCAAGTATTACATGTGAGGTATTTCTGACCATAAAGACACAGGCTTGCAATACTCAAGACTTCTGATGCAAATCTGAAGGACAAAACAAGGTCCTTTGGAAAACAAATGTTAACTGGAAACAGCTAATTTACAAACTGAAAAGTAGTTTAACTGGGTAAAATAATACATTAAAGAATTAGCAGCAGTGGGGTGAAGTCCCTGTTCTGGTATCTTTGCAGTCGTGAAACAAGGTGATCATGATCTTCCCAACAGGATGGACTTCCTCATGAAGACAGCTATGGGAATGGGAAGCCTATCTAGACATACACACAACAGTGCTGAGCCAAAGTAGGCTGCACACATACTTTGTTGTACATAAGGCTACAGTCAAATCTTGTCTCCACAAAACAGGCTAGTCTTCCTGCAGTTTTGCCATTTTAGTTTAGTGCAGACTGTAATCCTGTATTAAGTTTGAAAGAAACCAAAAGACACAGAAAAAAGCCCAATCCATAAAATTTTAGCTGAATGGTTTAATTTTGTACCAGATATTTATTCCTTAGGTTGCCATCCGAGTCAAGATACTAAGCCCTCATAAAATTCAGACCACCACACTTCAGTCAGTTCTGCTGAACCTGTAGTAATGATTCTTTAAAAACTTAAGTAGCTTACTCAGGAAAGAAAAAAATCATTAATCCTCCATGTTAATTTCTTTACCTTATGATTGATGGCATTTTTCTTATCAGGTCGGTTAAACATGATCTTTGTGATATTGTTTTTGGTGGTAACTAGTATTGTTTCATAGCCACCATGTCTGCTCTCTTCTGGAGAAGCATCTTTCTTCTGGCCAGCAGATTCTGCAGAGACCAGACTTGAGACAAGTTCAGTATATTTCTGTCTGGCATTATCCTGTAATGAAAGAAAAGAAAAAAAGAAAAAAAAAAACCCACAAGATTACCAAATGCTGAACTGGAAATCAGTTTGTTATGCTGTTCATAAAATGGGTACCTGGAGGTGGGGGGGACAGATGGATGACATGACTGCGGTTCAGGACAAAAGAAAAAAACATCTCAATTAGAAAGCATTCCAATGAGAGTGAGAAGGGGAACATGCTGTATTTAAACACTGCAGATCATGCTTAAATTCATCTGGAAAGCAGCAGCAATGGATCCGCAAAATAAAAGGCACAGATGCTGAGATGATGACATTTATTTCATTGGAGAAATCCCCTCATCCACACCTAAGACTACCAGAGACCTTTGTCATATTCCCATCATTTACACATTTCTAAGAATCCTTTGTTTCTGCTTTCCAGTTGGACAGTTTTCCAATAAAACGAAAGTTTTTATTTTAGAACATGTGTTGCTGAAAATAAGAGTGCTGAAACGGGTCTATGGTGTTTTAAAACTGCTTGAAGACACTGGTTTTCATTTAGCACAAACATGACCTGCAAAAGCCTAAAGAATCCTGCCTCTCTATTTCTACAGTAAGCAGTGATTTAAAAGAATTGTAAGTTCTTGGTTGCTATAACCTATTTTCTTGAAAGGATAATATACTTTGAACAATCCTATAATCCATAATCTGTAGCACATGAAATTGTCTATTCCCTCTCCGCTATAACTTCAAAAGCAGGTTCTTTTCCTTAAGTGTTTCTTGGCTACTCCTAAGAGCTGCAGAGCCATCTCAAAACCCCCCCCCAAAATCCCAAACAAAAAACCAAAAGACACCCAAAAAGCCCCAAAGTATCACAAGAATATGATATGTTCAAGAAATTATGCAAACATGTTTTCTTTTAAAAGAAAAAAATGCAAATAAAGTCTCTATATTAAGTAATATCTTTGACTGACCTCAGAAACTACTCCTGAACAGCAGGCCTAATGCAGCAGTGACACAGCTGGTTTGTAAAGCTTGTTTCCTTCATTTAATAATAGCTGAAGAAACTGTGGTAGCTACATGTGATGTCAGAATTACTACAGTCTGCATGAAAAAAGAACGCTTACATACCTTTGAATCTACATTCTTTCTGCTTGCTTCACTTGAAGCAAAGACTTCTCTAAAGGTTATGAAAGGTATTAAAGATGTCAAGATATACTGAGAAAGAATGAAGAGAGGCTCTCAGTACACCACTTTTTTCTAGTCTTTTAGTCAGTGGCATAGGAGACCGACATTTTAAAATGACAAAGTTATCAATATGCAGGATTCACAGATTTGTTCTTTGTTGTAAGAACTGAGAAGCTCAATCCATCTTTCTTAAAGAGAACAGCAGAATAGAACATAATGTGAAAAACACTATTTTTACTGGAAGTCACCACATACGTAAGATCTCTTATGCTGATACAAACTGGTAGTAATAACGTAGAACTAGCCTTATGCAATAAAAAAATCTCCAAACACTGAAGCAGTGAAATGACTAGAATACAGTGCAAAACGTCTTAGTGTCTGAAGCAGAGTCGCTCAACTAGCATGTAATATGTTTAGACATCAGCCATTCACTTACAGTCCAGGCACTTCAAGGTAGAGTAACCTACAAAGTATCTAAGTGAAATTATAGGTATTGTCACCTGAGACAAATTGCCAAGAGAATTCCATGCATCCCACTTGGCTTTCTTGACAAAGTCCAGCATACCTGGTTTTGGAGAATTGCAGGGACCTTCAGTAGCCTGAAAAAAAAGAGTGAAACAAAATTTTTTAAAACCTTTGATTAAAGTTCAGATGCCTTGGTATAAAAGATGATGACTTCTAGGAACATTTACCTGATCAGGATACAGAATTCAACTCTGAGACAGAAGGAATACCTAGTGGTTGGGCAATATTCAGACAGTTCACATACCATGAAGTTTTCAGTGTCCGCTATTTCCTAATACCTGGTGCTAGGCTTTCAGAAGCACCTAACCAATATGAGACACTAGTTTCCAAAAACACCCATGCACATTAAGGTCTCCTATCTCAAAAATTGTGGAAGTTTCATACTTAAAAAGAAAGTTAAAGACTTGTAAGATATGTGAACAAAGAAACAATTGCATAGGATCTATTAAAGCTGGATCTTACTTCAAAGTTGGCCCTACTATGAGGAAGGGCGTTGGGCCAGTTGAACCACAAGAGTCTGAGCTATGCTGAAGTATTCTATGATCAGTTTTCCTGAAGAAAAGTACAGTATCAGAGAGAAATATTTCAAGTGGGAGGTGGGAAAGAAAGACTACATTTATGAGCTCATTATTATTAATCAGTAAAACTACCTGGAACAGTCAGCTAAGTTTTTAGTTAAAGAAGTGATTGATTGCCGCCTTCTATATAACAAGTCACAGCCTGTACTGACCCTGCAGCCAATCTTGATCCACACATAGTTCCCCAAATACCAGTACAAACCCCACTAAGGACGTGCAGCTATTTCTACAAAGGTCTCCTTCCATGCTATAGTAAAGAATAACCTTCACTCAAAGTGTGGAGGAACAGTTCCTTGAATTAAAAAACAAAAAAAAATCCCCCAAAACCACGACTACAACAACCATGCAAAAAAAAAGAAAGAAAAAAACCCCAGAAATCAACCTTCAAATGTCACACCATTATATTATAGGCCCAGCTGACTGACTGTAGATACAACAAATTTAAGAGGAAGCATGTGGCATACTCTTTTTTTCGTAGGCATAAGCCATTTTGCAGAGCTGCATCAATATTTGCTATATTATAGAGAAGGCATCACACAATTGATGTAAATTGGCTGTATTTCTTTGAATAAAGGTTTCCATTCAAAGCATGATTTGTAAGATGAAACAGGTTTGGCTTCCCTCAGAATTCAGGCAGGATTTGAGGGGCTGGCGTTTCAAGAACAGAATTTAAGCACTTGAAATGAAGAGCTTGTTAAGACACGACACATTTGAACAATGCCTATTTTAAGTAGATATTTTACAGGTCCATCCTTTCAGATTATAAATGCCCCTTACAAAACAAAAAAAGTCAAGCCTACCTGCTTAAACAAAGCGTAGAGCTTCAACTTAGTTTCATTCCCAGGATCCTTTTTCAAAAGCTTCAGTTGTTCTTGAGCCTTTTCAAAGTCTTTCTGGCTGACTTGCATGGTGGCTGCAGTCATGTGCAGGTGAATTGCTGGAATGCAAACAGCTGGCACTCGCCTGCTAGAAAGTGGAAAAGAAATCACATTGCTTGGTTTTTGTGCAAGACTAGAGGAGAAACAAATATGCTGCTTTTTAAAGACATTTCAAGTAAATGTAAAACATTAAATATTTGTACCTGCACTGATTAAAACAACAACAAAAAGCAAGATACTAAAAATTACAAGAAAGCTGCTTTGGAAGTTTGCTTTAGCTGCAACATAATTAACCTTTAGAGAATATGACATTATCTCTCACTATTATGTAAAGTGCTAGACTTAATGCTGCCAGATGACAAAGAAACTATGCAATAATATATCAGATGATCATATATAGACCCCTAAATGGCACTAGTGGTAAACTGTTTTGCTGTTTCTGTAGTAAATCAGAGCTCTACAGGTTCTGTCCATGACAAACAAATAAGAAACACAGACATTTTTATTAATGGTTTAAATCTCTGTGTGCAACATTAACAGCTTTATATGTCTATGAATTAAAACGAGCATGCAGCCTGTGTGGTTTCTGTGATCTTTCCAAGTTTGTGTGCTTCTATCTAGAAACACTTCAATCTGAAAGCCTGGTTCTCCAATCGGGGCTGCGTAAGTGAAGGCTAATATCAAAATGTGCTTTGGAAAACGACTGGCTGTAAAACAGCCTATAGACACTTGCAAAAAAGACAGGGTCAAAATATTCTGGGAGAAGAACTCTCCACCAGAAAAAAAGGTAATTCCATCAACCCTCCCCAAACAAACAAACCCCAAATCCCACTCCAAAGAACCAAACCTAACCCAACTCTATAATGCTTTGTAAAAGCAGGTTTACTTCAACAGTTTGGAATCCAAAGCCAAGAAGTCTAATAATTTTGGCTTGCTTCAATAGGGCAAAAGCATGTTGTCTCAGCTTTCTTCAGTTAAATTGCAATATATGTTAAGTATTTTTACTATTTTTAAAATGTTAGCAGTTTACATATCAACATTCCTTCTCTATTTTAGTAAAAAAAAGAACAACCCCCCTCAACTTTCCCCATTCTAACTTACAGACACAACTGTCATGTTAGGACACCATATATGATAGATTTCATAACCAGTCACATTTGAAAAATTAATGATCATCTCAAATGCAGACTGATAGAATGTTTAATCATTAATTTAATTGTTAACATTTCAGTTACAGAACTGTCATTTTAAAATCATACCTAACATGAAAACTCTACCTTTTTATACACACCTAATGAGAATTTTAGAGAAATTCTACTGCCTACTTCAAAAATATCCTCATTGATCTTCTTTCTTGAATAAAATTTATTTTCTGTTGCAAGCCTAAAAGTTGCAGGCAGGAAGTGTGAAGAATGCCAACTGTGTCCAATTAATTTTATTACTCTTTCATTTCATGCAGATAGAAGGTTTTAGCTGTCTTTAGCTGAAAAAGTTTGTAAGATCTATTGGGTTTATGTCCTATTACAGCCCTTCTGTATTAATAAAATCTAAGTTCCTGGTATTTGGGGGCTACCAAGTTTGAATGACAGAAACAGAAAGAGTATTTTCTGTTATTTAATCAAATTCTTTGAAACAGAAAGAATTCCAGAATCTGGTTCAAAATCTTATGCTAGTAAAAAGAAATCTATCTGAACAATACAAAATGGAATAGGCTACCAAAAAAGGTTGCAGGAACAGAATGCCTTCTTACTTAAATTGATCAGCTGTAGGCCTTTATTAATAAAGCAGTGCACCCAGACAGACCCAGGTTAACCATCTGCCAGTTTAACTAACATTCAAACTGATGTGTTCAGAAGACTGTGTCAGAGTTTAACAAGTTCATCCCTTAACCAACTGGAAGGCTATTAGCCAACTTGTGGACTTCACCTCCAGCATCAATAAAAGCCCTCTGACAGGAAAAAGTGTACCTAAATGGATACAGATACAAGTTTTTTAATACTGAGTTTCCTTGATTAGTCTGTCCTGGAGTCACAGAACACAACAGTCGCTTTCAGATCCTATCCCCAAACATGTTTTTAAAGTGACATTTACAGGAAGAAGAAAATGAGAGTGTAGGAAGAAGACTAGTTGTTTCTTTTGGGGTTTTTTTCCTCTAATTTTGCCAGCCATCTTTAGAACTACTTGAATGCTGCTGGTCCCAAGATGATCTGTGTATCTGGCACAAATTTTTTCTGTCAGTCTAGGCAGTGGCTATACTGAAGTGGATTCAATGTTTAAAGAGGGAGATTTGGGTTTAAAACATGTTTGACAATCCGGACTTCGCTCCAGCTTGGCTATGGTCAACATTATAAATAGGCTTTAATAATCTCTTTTATATACAATTTGATAGTGACCATAAATTAACAAGAGTTGAGAATGGGCAGTTGGGGAGAGCGGAACGGCAATAGCAGCCAGTCTGAACGTATGTATGCACTTATATTCAGGGTTAAGGGGTTTTGGCATTTAGCAGGTCACAAGTTCTCTTCCTTATTAAGGATGCAAAGTGGACAAGTTAGAAGAGGATGAGAAAACAACTAGGTGAATAAAAAAAAAATCTGGCTGGGGAAAAGTGGAATGATCTTTCAGTAAGTCCAGACTCAGAGCTACTTTCCTTTGCTGTTTGGTAATATCCAGTTTTACTTCTTAGCTACAAAAACGTTCGGGTAAAATAAGTTATCTATCAACTTCAAATACTCCCATCTTTCATTCTTTTCCTCCTTACCTACTGCTTTGTAATGGGAGATTGTGCAACTTAGATGTTTATTACAGTCTAAAGTTTATAAGAAAAGGCCTCTTTTCTTTATTTCTTCCTTGCTGGTTTGTAGCTCAGTTCTCTGCAGGATATCTATGATTCACTCCTTTCTATCTGCCTTCTGATCTCAGAGGACATTTGCTATAAATTAGTGATGATCACCAGTTCTCAACACACTAAGGCTAAGCTGACTGCTACTATTTCTCTATTAAAATAATAAAGGATGAAAACGCAAAGGAAAAATTAAGTTATTTCACAATTTATTCATCTTGGGCAGGACCTCATTCTTCAGACAGATACACAAATAGCAGGAGCAGAGCTCCTTGACCTCAAATAGATCACATAAAGTGAGGAGGAGATGACTCGCCATCTGTCAGCACACACAACAGCACTGCCATCTCTGGGACCACACAGTGACACTATGCCACAATCCCAAGGACAGAGGAGCAGGAGAGGCTGCTGTGGCCCACTACAGGGAGGACTTCCACCCTCCATCTGCTGCTCCCTTGCTCTGACACTGAATCCTTCTTACTCCCTCACTGAGCAAATCCATGCTTCATTTTAGCAGCCTCACTGAAATCACATAAGATGTTGCTGAAGACACACAGGGCAGGCAGAGAGCCTGGAAGGTGACCTACAAACTACTGGTGTCAAACCTGCACTTGATTCAATCCAAGCAGAAAAAGAAGCCTAGGGAAGGCAATCAAACCCCCCTCTGTTTTCCCCTTTCTCATCTACTCGCTGCAACAAAGCTAAATGATCTCCTTCACAAAGTTTCTTCTCTTTATTGCCCCGCACCTTGCAGGCAATTAGCTACCACTACCCCACTGCTACAAATTACCTTTGTTGTACTGGCACCCATGGAAGAGTGGTGAGGGCCTGGCAACCTCCCCCAGCTGGGTGAAAAAAACACAGGTCCCACCAGAGAGAGAGTAGCAAGAGGAGTCACAACTTGGCAGAGCAGCCACAAAGTCCACGACAAATGCCTGTGCGCTCCTGAAAGATCATTCACTTGGTACTTCGCAAGCTGTACACTCTGAAAAAAGAAATAAATCCTGGGCATCACTGCCTGAACCTGAAATATCCAGGCTGACAATCATTTCGTATTTATTCCCTTGCCTTGGATGTCTATCTGTTCCCATTCAGTCATTCTAGATATCTTGCAAGCCCATCCTATTCATTCTACCTGTTCACATAAATGTCTCTTTTCCTTATAAACATTCAAACACAAGGCTCTTAATTAAGATTTTTTAAAGTCAATTAACTGAAAATAATTTCTCACAGTTTAGCAAAGACTGTAAACCCTGTTAAAGATAGGGCCCCTCATAACAGTGTAGTTCTGTAACTTGCATAAGGACTTTTATAGAGTCAAAAATGCCAACTTTTTGTAAAATACTGGCTGATCACTTTCTAACTTTTAAAGCAACTTAGCAGTTTCCTCATTAAGACTAAACAGAACCCAAAAGATCTCTTTGCATTGGAAATATCAGAGATGCTCAGCAAAAGAAAGGGATGGATATACCTGAAGTCCATCTTCCATTTACTTAATAAAGGTTTTCTTTTAAATGTTAGTAGATCCTAGGGAAATAAAGCACAGAGAAAAGCAGTTAAAAATCCTATTAGGATTAAAAACAGCGGGTGGTGCTAGAAACATGTAGGTTTAAAACTCCTGACAGAACTGGAAAACGCTCGTTTCACATTGTTGTAACTAGCTTTAGAGAGACAAGGAAGAAAAAAGAATAGGAAGTGTTATCAGACAGAAATAAGCAGTACATTAAACAGTCACTCAGATGAGTCCTGGAACATATGTTTAATAGAAGATGTGGATATCTTTTGTACGTTATGAGTAATACTTCAGATAACGCATATGACATCTCTTCTTTGCCATGATCACTATCTCAAGATGCTGTGACCTTTTGCGCTGCTCTTTCCCTACATTCCTCATGCAGAACACTGATCAGCACTTGCCGTTTCACACGGACCTGGTATTACAACATCATAAAGTGGCAATATTTCTGCTCATGTTCTTTCCATCTGAAGACAAAATTAAACAAAATACTGTTTTGCTGCTGCTACTGTAGAAAGAATTGTATGGGTAGGGTTTTTTTTTAGTTAGGATACAAAGCAATCAATTCCCATAAACCTCAAGGCACCAGGTGTTTGGCTATAACTTACAACAAGCTTCTGACTCCGTGCCTCTCCAGAGTCCCTGCAAAGACAAAACAGCACACGTTGCCCAGCCCAGCCCAGCCCATCACTATTTCTGAGGTTCCAGCCAGAGCCTGAACTGTTCTACAAGGTTCAGGAGTCTGAAACTTATCCAAAGAGCTTCACCAGGTCTGCTCTAGCACCAGCGACCACTGCTCTGAGAGGCTACTCCGAAGTCAAGCAGGGGAGCAACCAAATGAGACCTCCTTGCTCCCTGTCCTCCTGCTGTTGGAACACACACATCCGCAGTGGAAGAACCACGAGCCCTCCCTGGTGGGGTGACCAGGGTAGTCCTTGCCTGCTGGTGCCCGGCCATGGAGTATTCCTACTCCAAGCAGAGTCTCAGGCTTCAGTCCCCCTCTTTCAGTAGCACTTCTCCCATTTTGATCCTCCCTCAAAATTTTCCTGATTTTTCTCCATGGAGGACAAAAAAAGGGATCTGGAGAAGGAATAGCAACCTTTGATCATTAGTTCAGCTACATTAAGGGACGCAGGAGCAGAGCTGGTGGGAAAGGTTGCCACCATTGGCAATTGCAGCAACTGTTAGGAAATGAGGCATGTGAGGGGAACAGAAACCAGTATTTAAACTGTAATCGTGAGAAAATAATTGAACCATCTGGAAAAATAAAATCAACCCAAGACATTGACTTCTCTTATTTCCTCCTCCCAAGACTTCATATCAGAATCTCTAAAAAGAAGATTAAAAAAAAGGAAAAAGAAAGGTCAATAGCCAAATAATGACAACAAACAAAGCATTAGCAGCACCACTATTTCAAAGCTTTCTTGATAACTAGGAAAATAATGTTACTGTTTTCCATATTTACTTGCAGTATTTTCTGCACGCAATAAATTTAAACTTGTACTTCACTTTATTTTGCTGCGCGAGAGGAAGCTACTGTCTATGCTGTTAACATAAAAATCATGGGAAATTTTAATCTGCAGTTGCCCAAATCACCACTCATCATGCCATTGGTTATATACTACTGAATCCAAACAGGTATTTACGTACACAATAACATAACATTAAGGATACATAAATTTTCACATAGCCTGAGCACTTACACAGCAATGTATGAGCTTTCCCCATACAGCTGAAGGTGGGGAGGGCTAATGTCAAATGTCTGCCATACCTCTCAGTGCTCCAGTTATTCTCTCCATACAACCTACCTAGAGCTGAGCTGGGAAAAGAAGAGGCACCTGACAGTACTAAAGCAAACTGAGCAGCCTGTGGCATGTTTGGAGCAATCATTCCTCCTTTGCTGTTGGAAAAAAAAGTAGTGGTATGTGGGGGGGGTGGATGGTTAATTAATACAGAAATTCTGGGTGGAGGTTCTTCTGGCTGTAGAAGCAAAGCAACCCACTCTTTATACCATCCTGTTACCGGCTTCTCCCAAAGAACTTCAGATAATTTGACTATACACACTATTTCTTGTCATATACTCTTTTCAGGTGGTGGGTTTTTTTTAGTCCTTCCAGAATAATTTTGTTTTTCATGAGTGTCTATCAAATTAATATGATGTCTGTCACAATATCTTGTCAGACTTTTAGGTGGAAAGCAGTATCCCTGTTATCCCTGTAAGTTGTACAGACAGACTTTCTTACAAATAGGAGTTGTGTAGTAGGCAGTGATGGTGTCATACTAGAGAAACCTCAGCTTGACAGTTCTTACACTAATAAAGTCAAATTACTTCAGCTGTAAATTTCAAGTTCTGTCCTTTCAAGTTTCTTCACTTATACTGGGAAATGTGGAGTAACCATATCTGACACATTAATATCTTCCTTTGCAATTTGTGTCATCTTGAAAAAGCCTGCATCTGCTTCCACAACCATCCCATGTGAAAACTTCCACTTCCTCTCATTTGTATGCACCTCTTTCAAGATCCTCTACTACTAAATAAAACTAAAACAATTCAGAACATGGGCAGATGGAATTCAGTCTTCATTCAGAAGATGGAGAAGCAGAGACTGCCTTTATCAATTTTTGCCTGCTCAAATTTCAGTAACTGGTACATTTTCCAATATCTAGCAACTACGAAAGAAGGAAACACAGTTAAATGATTGAGTTTCTCCTTCGAGTTAAAACCAAAAGCCCACAGTTTTCATGACAGCAACCTTTACACCTTACAATCAACAAGTCAACTAATCTGCAGTAACTACTGCACGCAAAGCAGTCTGTACTTTCCCCACATAAGTTCATAGGCTCACTCTGTTAAGCCCTGCATTGCTATCACCTGCTAACATGCACCATGGCAGTAGGTTAGCACTAATCCAAGTTAGTAGGTCGCAGCAGGTTAGCAGTAGGTTAACACCAGCTTAGCAGCCAGAGCCATTTTATTTCTTCATGCAGAAAGAACCAACACACATATCTGTTTGGTAAAGCGACGCTACTGTTCATCAGGCTCCTGCAAAGATCTATTGCAACAAGCGCATGACCTCTTAAGACCAAAACCCAGGAGAGGCTAAGAAAGCCTTATCAGAACCAAGGTTATTCTCTAGAAATGAATATATTTGGTTCACTTGGGAAAATACAAGGATTTATTAACCATGGTAATAACATGGAGGTATTGATGACTCAGTAGACAGAACTCCAGTTTTCCTAAAAACCAAGAAAATAACTATCCCTCCCTGTTATTCCAACACAGTCCCTGGCAGTACCCCATTGTACTGTAGCTACCGTGGACTAACTAAAATGTATTGCCATCAGGTAATAGAAATGCTTCTAGTGTTATGGTGTTTCCAATGAATCTATCTAATATCTATCTAGCAGAAAAGATCAGTGCAAATACTCCATAACCAATTCACTTACTGCTGCTTTAATAAACAGAAAGACACGAAAGTCAAATTATTTCCTCCTTTACATGAGAACATTTCAATAGTTGTTCTAAACACAAGTTTGGTGCACAAATCCTTATCAGCTTTTACTATTTTACACTCCTACACTGTTTTGACATATAAAAACTAGAAGATAATGATGTGTCTGTTGGCAAATTGAAGTGCTGAATCACTGTTGTTTAGTCTAAGTGGCTCAGCTGTGCTTAATGTTTTTTTTTTTTCAATATTAAAGAACAGCTAAGAATCAAAGATCTAGACTACCATTCACTGAGATCTGAAATGGTCCGCTTTTTGTGCTCTATAGAGGCACAGTTAATACCCTCTCATCACAGCTGCTGGGAGGGAAACTGGGATCACCTCCTGAAATCTCTGCAAGAGCTCTCTCTTTCCAGCAGACTTAAGTTAACTGGACATGGTGAATGACTAAAGCATGAAAGAATTTCCTGTACATCCTCAGTCCATGTAAGACATCTCTGCAAGCAATAAGATTTACAGACAGATATCCTCTGAAACACATTCGAAAGTTATAAACATGAATGTTAGCAGAAAAGTATAGAGCTGTGATACTCATACATGTGACATTTGCTGAGAATCACTCAAAGTTTATTGTAGTATTTGGAGAGCAACAAACTCAGATAGGTTCTTTATACATCCTTATCCAAGGTGACTTTAACAAAACAGTTATGAACAAATGCTCAAAATAATTTTGCTGCTAATGGAGAAAGGAAAAAGCCATTTTTATTTGGCTTCGGGGGAAAAATCCTACTGACTGTATGGAGAGCAAGGAAGTGTACACTTTGATTTTAATGGCTTTTGGCAAGGTAGGTAGGTTTCTGACAAGGATACAACCGGCTGCTGGAGCTCCCATCCGCATTAGAAAACCCTCCAACACTCCTGCTAGTTCAGCTTAACCAGTGAAAGAAGATAGTAATTTGTCTGAAGCTGACTTTCTCTCCTGAATCCATGACACCTAGATACAATGGGGAAGGACAGAAAGAATACTGAACAAGCTATATGACAGTAATGAAGCAGTATTTGTCAACAGCTTGTCCTGTCCAAATCCAGAATTCTTTCGGATAATTCAGAATTAAACAAAATAGGTCTAAACACAAAGTAGCACACTGCTCTTAGTTTTGGCACTATTTCCAGCACCTACAACCTGACAAACTTACAGGTGTCCTGTAAAGACCCAGGCCAATTTACTCAATAAAAATCTGATGGTGACTTGGGTTTAGAGCTAAAGTTCTTGCATACATGCAAGACTTGCAAGTACATTTCTGTCACAGCAGCATTTACAGCTGCTCTATGAATAACAATGCTACTGAAAAGTTTAATCAATTTCCAACTGGTAACTTTCTCTTTAGATACCCTCTGTAATATACATTGCTCCTAGTTTTATCAGAGAAACAGATAAGCTTGTAGGTGTGACACACTACTAAGTCTTGCATAAGAAATAAAGCACTGAGAATGTTTGTCACTTTTAGAAATGAAAATTACACATGTTCCAAAGGACTTCAAATCATGTGTTACTAAAACACTGTAAAAAGCTTAAATCATAGCATTTAGAAGGTGACACCTATAGCAGCAGCAAGACAGAGGTCAGAGGCTCAGGTGGGATCATGGAAGTTATTAGTGGGGATGCAACATATACAGAGTCATACTGGCTTCTGCTATCATTGAAGAGATTATGAAGAACTATTGGTCTGGGAAAGTGGCTGACAACCCAAATAACTTGGAAGTTCTTCCCCAGAATAAAAGTGTGTTTCATCTGGCATCCTACTGGCAATTAACAAAAACAACACAAAACCAACCAGAAAGATTCTTTTGTTTCAGAACTGGCTTGCTATATGTTTTAATGGTTGGCTTCTAAGGACCAAATTATTCAAGAATTATTGTGCATTCTACAAGTTATACACCTCTTGCACCATATTTTCAAAATAAATATTACCAGAGCACCTTACTACAAAAACAGTAGCCACTTTTTTGGAGGGCCAAAGAGTCAGCAAAGAATCCATACAACACAATCTAATCCTGAAGAAATAATTTTTATTCCCAATTAAAAATGGAATCCTCTCTACTCAGCACTGGTGAGGCCACACCTGAATTACTGTGTTCAGTTCTGAGCTCCCCAATACAAGAGAGACACAGACATACATGATCTGTTCTAGGACACTGAGAAAATATGAAGACTACGTTTGCTATTGAACAGTGACTGTTTAAATTCCCAGCTGGCAGGCTCACTCTGTAAGTCAATCTACATTCAAGGACAAAACCGAGACTGCCATGAATGTACACGTCCAGTCTTTGCAGCCACAAAGTCCACTCAAAGATCAATCTGCAGGATCATGACAGAAAAAAAAAAAAAAAATCCCCCAAACTACTGAGTGCCTAAATTAGTAAAAATCTCTCACTGAGCAAAGTACACTCTTCGAAATCATAACACTTGCTAAAAGCAAAGTTCCCCCCTCTGCCATTGCTCAGACAATCACAGACCAGGCTGGGATGAAGGATGGGTGTGCATACCCTCTGCCATAAGGAAAGATGTTCATCTGCAAGCTACCCTAGATACAGATTAAATGTGTGAAATATCAAGAATTACATCAGGACCTACAAGGGACAACTTTTGTGTGGCTTCCTTCTCCAGCTTAACCTTATTTTTGGCAGAGCAATAAGGGAAGGGGGAAACGGGAAGGGGGAAACCCTTTCCCTCTGGGGAGTCAGATGCCAACAGAAGACAACACTTTTGTGAGCAGATCAAAAGCTCACATATTCAGCATATTCACACAGGAGGAAATTTTTGGTTTTGGGGGTGGGTGTTTGTAATTTGTTTGGTTTTAAACGTGGCTTTGCACTACCACAGTGAAAAAGCTATTATGAACTATGCAGTCAGATAGCACTGAGGGCAAAGTTGTGTTTACTTCTTTCTAAACCAACACAGTGATAATTTCCATTTAATTTTTGATTAAAATAGACTTCATTCACTGACTGGATCACAGAAGTTTCTACCTGGAGTACTCTACATTATCAGAAAAATGTAGCTTTCATACACACAGCAAAACAACAACATGACAAAACATTACACAAGTTCTCTCTGGATTTCAGCACAAATGAAATCTGTCTACCTACTGAATTTACTGCTATCTAGTGCTGTTATCCTTTCTGTAGGTATTTAGGTCAACGTGAAAAGTCAGTAGCTTATGAACAAAATAATGAAGTTATTAGCTCACTGATAATAGTTATGGTCTCCCTTCTGTAGCTGGCTAACCTGCATTACTTAACACTGTCATATTAAAAGCACTAGCTGATAAAATACTATTCTGACAATTTTAAGAGTGATTTTTTTTCTTTAGTATCATTGCTTTCAGAGATAAGAGACTACTGCCAGGATAACGTAAAAACCAGGATGTTGACAAATTATCAAGTTGTTAGGTATTAATCACTGTCAGAGCTCTCCAAAGCCAAATAGCACCGCTTACTCACTGACTTAAAGCCTGAGTTTTGATGGAAGAAAGAAGCCTTCCAGAACCCATTCCAAGAGAGCTTTTGCTTCCTCTTTTCTGGTGGACCATCTAGTGCTGAATTACTTGGCAATGGTTTCTGTTTCTCTGTGAAATAAAGAATGGTTTAACAAGACCTTTAAAATCTTAGCTCACAGTTTTTGCTGGAGTTCTGATTACAGTCTAAATTTTATTATAATGAACTTCAAGGGAACTTGAAAAATGCTCGCTGTAATCAGTGGGTTCATCACAATAGAAAGGCTCAACCATTTACTACATCAGAATAATGAAGAAACTTCCAATGTGAACTGAATATCAATATATAATAGTTTTAGGCAGATTATTTCACATTGATCAACATTTAAATTATTCTTTTAAAATAGAACAGTCAGGAAATAGGAAAAAAAATCACAAATATTCTTATGCTAAATACAACAACAAAGTGGAAAAAAGAAAAGACTGACATAAGTGTTTCAATCTTTTGTATGTGTTCACTCTAACAAAGATAACTACCAGTGTGTATTGGGTTTGCATGGCAAGGTTTTGGTAGTGGAGGGGGGGCTACAGAGGTGGCTTCTATGAGAAGCTGCTAGAAGCTTCCCCTATGTCCGACAGAGCCAATGCCAGCCAGCTCCAAGATGGACCCGCTGCTGGCCAAGGCTGAGCCCACCAGCGCCGGTGGTAGCGCCTCTGGGATGACATATTTAGGAAGGGGAAAAAAAGTTGCTGCAGCACAGAAACTGCAGCCAGAGAGACGAGTGACAATATGTGAGAGAAACAACCCTGCAGACGCCCAGGTCAGTGCAGAAGGAGGAGGTGCTCCAGGCACCTGAGCAGAGATTCCCTTGCAGCCCGTGGGGAAGACCATGGTGAGGCAGGGTGTTCCCCTGCAGCCCAGGGAGGTCCACGGTGGAGCAGATCTCCACCTGCAGCCCGGGGAGAACCCCACGCCAGAGCAGGGGGATGCCCGAAGGAGGCTGTGACCCTGTGGGAAGCCCGTGCAGGAGCAGGATCCTGGCAGGACCTGTGGCCCCATGGAGAGAGGAGCCCACGCTGGAGCAGGTTTTCTGGCAGGACTTGTGGCCCTGGGAGGGATCCACGCTGGAGCAGTCTGTGCCTGAAGGACTGCACCCCATGGAAGGGACCCAGGCTGGAGGAGTTTGTGAAGAACTGCAGCCCATGGGAAGGACCCACACTGGAGAAGTTTGTGAAGGACTGTCTCCCGTGGGAGGGACCCCACACTGGAACAGGGGAAGAGTGTGAGGAGTCCTGCCCCTGAAGGGGAAAAAGGAGCTGCAGAGACAACATGGGATGAACTGACTGCAATCCCCATTCCCCATCCCTCTGCACTGCTCAAGGGGAGGAGGTAGAGAATGAGGGAGTGAAGTTGTGCCCGGGCAGAAGGAAGGGGTCAAGGGAAGGTGTTTTAAGATTTGGTTTTATTTCTCGTTACCCTACTCTGATTGGATTGTTAATAAATTAAGTTAATTTTCCCCAAGTCGAGCCTGCTTTGCCCGTGACGGTAGTTGGTTGAGTGATCTCTCCCTGTCCTTATCTTGACCTGCAAGCCTTTCTTTATATTGCCTCTTAGAATGGTATTATTCAAAGACAGTATTTGCTACTGTAGCAAAAGCTCAAAATTGATTCCTAGCACCATATTAAATTAAGAAAACCAAACCTCAAACATTTGAAAATGTACTTACATTCTCCTTGAGAAACTCATAACTAACTTCTGATGGGGAGAGAAATCTTAAAAAGCAAGGGCAGAAAGAAACTGTAGTTCTTCATGTCAAGTGGGAGCTACTTGAGAGCTTACTTTGGAAAGAATGGCTGTTCAAGCCCAGCAAAATTCAACGACAAAAAGTGTAGTTAACCACCACCTTATTTGCATTCACATTATCAGATTCTTTTGAACTCGGCAGCAAAGCTGCTACAGAACCACCTACTGATCACTGACTTAAGCAGACAAAGCTGACAAGGTCACGCTGACTTCAATGAATAGTTGCTTCAAAGCAAATTAACTACAACAGAAAGCTGTGTTCTAAGCCAGTCTATCTTCAAGACTTCCAGACACCTTGGCTTGATATTAGCTGTGAACTGTCAAATCCAGCTCAATTACATACAGTTAGTGAGCTCGCTGCTCTGGATTTCATTTCGTTGATTTTAACTGCTGCACATATTTCTGTTCAAAATATTTTAAGAGGGTGCTTAAATAAGGACATAAGTTTATTAAGATGCTTTTCTGGACACCTGTTCAATCATTTCACCACTACCTTTCAGTTTTTTGAGTCATATTGGTAAACCAGCATGTGCAAACAAGAGATAGTAACTCATGCCATTAACATTACTATTTGCAGAAAAGGCCTCCCATTAAGAGATTTAATTGTTCATTTTCCATTGACTAGTTAGTCTCAGTATTCAAAAGACAGTGGATTAATTTAATGGCTATGTTTCAGAATCCCAACCCTTAAGAAAAAGAGAAATTCAAGATTCATCAGTGGTATGAAACCCTTTCTGAAAGACTCTGAAAGAGTGACTTACAGTCACAAAGTTAGGGGAAGCTGATTTTACCAGTATTTTGCAAAAAGTTACTACAAAAGTCAAAACAGGCAAGGTTTCCTTTCTCGAAGGAAGGCTTTTTTTTTTTTTTTTTTAAATATAGATAATGAGAAAATTATTACTACTTAAAAGGTAAGGGAAATACGACAAGCTCTCTAACTTTTTATTGACCTGCCCTAAGACAGAAAAGATGAAGCTTGGGGAAAAAAAAAAAAAAAAGATTTAAAATCAAACAGTTATGTGCTCTGCTTGCTTTTCTGGTGGTCAGGCAAGGATCTGTAGTCCACAGTCAGTCAAAGGTTGGGCAAGACAACTTTGCTAACAAGCATCAACTAGAACTAGAGGCCTGACCTACTGAAGGGAAGTTTAAAAAGATAAGCACAGTTATCTTGAGCAGGAGGAGCAGAGCAGAGTACCTGAGACCTACAGAATCTAGCATAAGCCAAGCAGAGCTGATAAACAGAAAACCGTCACAAACACACAAAAAAAAAATGTTGCCTGGCTGATAGGGAATAGCAAACAGCTGAGCAAGGCAAGCTAGTACAGCCTGAGACATAGCACTGAGAGGCATGACTTAAGAGACTCAGAAACCAAAATATAAGAGCCCATGTAAGACAGCAACAGGGAGTAAAAAGCATACTCCACAGGGCATCCCTGGGGTAGGATCAGGGTATACTTTTTTTTCTGTGGATAAAACACAACCCCGTACATGGACACATTTCCTATGTCAACGTGCCAGGATGCATTCCCATCCAACAGCTAGCAGGTGGGGAAGTAGGTGGGCAGACATTCAGGAGGTTGCAGGATACCTGCTGCCTATACCACATTCAGATCAGGAGGGAAACCATACCCAACTCAGGCAAGACCTAACATCTGGGCAGAAGTTTGAGGCATAAAAGCAACTTCTACTGCCATCACCATGGGGTTTGGTACAGACCCACAGAAGACTCAAGAGTGTTAGCAAACAGGGTTTTTAAGAATATAGTCTGATATATTACTTAAAAGCAACACTACAAAAATCTAGTCTTCCTCTTTGTAAAAGGGGATTGGATTGAGGGTGACAGTGGACAGTAGGAAAGAGAAGGAAAGCAGCTGCTCTAATACAGAAACAGGGCCTGGCAGTGGGAAAGTGGATGAGAAGTGAAGAGGCAATATTGTCCTTTTTGCCCAGCCAGCATGAGAATACCAGAAAAGCTACTAAAATGTCTATGTCTGTATTCAACCACAGCTATCTGAAGAGGACTGACAGAAAGGACTAGGTATTTCCCACTACAGGGATACAAGGCAGACTCCTTCTGAGGCCAATTAGCTCCTCATGGACAAACCTGGAAAAAAGAAACAGGACAGAGGAAGGGATACCACCAAACTTACTGGTCACCTCCAGGATGATAGTAGCCTCAAAGAGGTTTTCCACAAGGCAAGGCTTACATGCGCTCTGGGTGTGCTGACATCTGCAATTACCCCCAAATGCAGGAAACTATTGCGTATCTGTAGCAGTGGAAGACTGTATTTACATCCTCCTCACATATTAAAAACAAGCAAACAAAAACTTATGATGCAGTCGATAGAACATTAACAGCAATAAAGAAGTATTTTCAGGGGAAGACCTGGAATACTGAGCGTCTTCTCACTGAGAGAGGCCCCAGAGCACAGCCATTTGATGAAGTCAAAAAATCTCTCAGCTGCAAGAGATCAGTTCTTCCTCCACCCTCAACAGAGGAGTTTCCTCATAACATACACAGTTCCAGGGCAAAGACAAACCCCCTAGGCCTTTTCCCAGGACCTTACATCTGACTGGCTTAGTTAACACGGTGGGAGGGAAGGCAGAAAAGAGCTGTAAGGTCTGCAGAGAGAGGAAAAGGAGGAGATGCAAGGGTTATAATGTCCTGCTTTGCTGTAAATGTATGAATGGGCCCTTGATACAATGACCAAAGAATGCAACTGCACTACTAAGTGAAGCATAAGCAATTCAGGGAGTAGGTTCAATTAATTCCCAGACAGAAGTAGAAACAGGCTGCACAGACTGAATAAGGACTGTTGCACATTGTGCTAGGACTTAATAGCACCTGAGCTCCTGCCATGTGGGTGGGCTGTAAACGTGCAGATGTCTTGTCATGAGATGATGCAGGGAAGCCAAGATGATATTTGGGACATTGCTCAAGGGCCAGAATGGAAGTGAACTTGAACCCTTAAGACTGCTGCCTCCCAAGCTGAAGAGCAGATACTGTAGTAAAGACAGATTTACTGTAAGCAGGAAGTATTCCAGGCACAGGCAAAGACCAACAAGGCCACATAAACTAGCACAAACCAACAGCTTAAGAGAAAATGAACTGGTTTTCAATCCACTTTAAATGAAGACCAGCACTTAATAGTGCTCCTCTGAAAAAGGCTCTTCAGAGCTGCTAAGAAAAAAAAGAGTAGCTCATGGAAAAATTGGTCTTTGATAAGATCTGACCTCCTTTAAAGTTGCTGAGGTAACTGTACCAAGGAACACACCAAGAAGTTAGGGTGTGACTATGTTACCATCTTAGTTTGGACCAGGACAGCGTTCTTGGAGCGAGCTTCTAAGCTGTTGCCAACTCCATGCCCCTGGTTTGTGCTGCAGAGCTGTCTTGGCACATGCAAGTTAGAACCCTTCTAGATTACATAAAACTGGGAGAGGTCCTCCAGCTGCTGAGAGGCATTCAGTGTTGGGATCATACTACAACTAGTCTGAAGGAAACCCTCAAAACCAGGACAGCATGGATGCAGGTTTCCCTGCAGCAAATGTCCTGTGCCCAGTCGTCTGACCTACCATAAATGCAGATACAGCCTCACAGCAGTGGAGTTGTGGGGCCTCCAATCTCAAACAGCCAAATGCAAAGACTGTCGAATGGGTACAGTCCCAGTAAGACTCTTCTGAATGGGCATTTGTATCAGCGTCCCCCCTCCTCAGACAATTTCAAACTTCGACAAATTACATATTGCGACAGGGCAGGACAAGAAGTGGGAGAAGAGCCTGTGGAACTCACAACTCCATGTCTGAAAGGATTAGGAATGTCCTGCTTAGGGAAAAAAAACCCAAACCAATAACATAAGAAGAATTCTTGCATTTTGCTCTTATACTTGCATAAGTCTTCCTCTCCCAGTGCTCCAAGGATATGCCTCTTTTTTTCTGAGTTTAGGCTGCAAAAAAAGTTTCCTAAATTCAATGGCGCAGCAAGGCTGCCAGTGTCTTTGATAAAAGTCTGCTAGTATACTACCGATATAGAAAATAAAGCTTGCACCTGTCTGGCGTTCCACCATTGGAAAAATTGCACCATTTTTCTGCATTATATCTGACTATACACTAAAAACATTAACCCATTATTAATATTGTTTATGACCTTATTTCACATACAGAATCTTGCTGTTTCAAATACATCTGACTCCACTAGCCTAATGTTGTCCATCAGGCTAGTCTTTTGCATGTTTTCTAATTTAGAATTGCTTTCCCTTCCCTCATTGTAACAATGTAGCTATATGAAATTAATATTATTTATCTGTAGAAAGCTTGCCTAAAGAGTTCTTTTTCTGAAATGAGGGCAGAAGTCACGCTCATCAAACAATTTGCATTCCCTTTGTTTCTCCCTGTATCTTAAGATGTTCATGTACATACTTCAAATACTTTCTCACAAAGCTTTGGGAGAAAAACGTTACAATTTAATGCATAAATGACTACAGTTTTCTGGTCAAGATGCACTGTGCCTAATGGAGATACTTGAGTAAAAGCATTTCACTTATGAAAGTATACATTGTAACAGTCAAATTTGCATGTTAACAATCAGAGTATCACAGGTCTTTAATCTACTGGTATGATGATGCCTGCTTCACTATTCTACTTAGGAACTTGCTTACCTAGTATACTTATGTCCTGGTTTCAGCTGGGATGTAGTTAACTGTCTTCCTAGTAGCTGGTACAGTGCTATGTTTTGAGTTCAGTATGTGAAGAATGTTGATAACACTGATGTTTTCAGTTGTTGCTCAGTAGTGTTTAGACTACAGTCAAGGATTTTTCAGCTTCTCATGCCCAGCCAGGGCACCTGACCCAAACTGGTCAACAGTATATTCCATACCATGTGACGTCCCATCTAGTTTAGGAACTGGGAAGTGGGGGGGGCAGGGGATAGCCCCCTGGGGT
>NW_010972809.1:7950427-7951749 GCF_000737465.1 Haliaeetus leucocephalus | reverse complement strand
GTCCTGGTTTCAGCTGGGATGTAGTTAACTGTCTTCCTAGTAGCTGGTACAGTGCTATGTTTTGAGTTCAGTATGTGAAGAATGTTGATAACACTGATGTTTTCAGTTGTTGCTCAGCAGTGTTTAGACGTCCCATCTAGTTTAGGAACTGGGAAGGGGGGGGCATGGTTTTTCGCCGCTCGGGGACTGGCTGGGCGTCGGTCGGCGGGTGGTGAGCAATTGCCCTGCGCATCATTTGTACATTTCAATCCTTTTATTTCTAATGTTGTCATTTTATTAGTGTTATCATTATCATTATTAGTCTCTTCTTTTCTGTTCTATTAAATCGTTCTTATCTCAACCCAGGAGTTTTACTTCTTTTCCTGATTTTCTCCCCCATCCCACTGGATTGGGGGGGAGTGAGTGAGCGGCTGCGTGGGGCTTAGTTGCTGGCTGGGGTTAAACCACGACAACTTAACACACCAAATGCTTTTCTTTGAGTATTTATTAAGCTATTTTTGATAGGAAGAGGAAATTTTACAAATTGACATACTTCGCGATTCTTATTCATACACAAGCAATTTTACAGTGGAATTTCCAATTTAACCATTTTCAATAAAAATGTCTATCCCATAATTCTAAGTCTACTTGCAAATCAAGGCATCCTTTCTGCTTTCCGCAGCCCAACTAAGGCTGAAGGTGCACAGCTGCCGCAGCACACGCTACTGCGTGTGATGCTTTATTTGGAAACAGCTTAAAAGCAGTATGAAATAAAAGCACACCCCAGGAGACAGTACATCACTGTTTGGAAAGCCGGAGTAGTCTCAGCAAGAGGCCTTAATTAGTTGGACACACAATTAAGCTTGTTTTTGTGGGACTGATGAGGGGGAAAAACCCCCACAAGAAAACACAGAATCACACATTCTTCTCTGTATTTCAGTACGGTTTCAGATGCCTTACCCCCAGCCAAACCAACAGTTTCTTTGGCGGTTAAATGTTTGCCTCAGGAGACAGAAACACGGGGGTACAGGCCCCGTTTGCAGAAGGCATCGAACGCAGGTTTCCCACTCCCACACTGCATTCAGACACGCAAGAGGTGGTCGGTATGGCTGGAAGCGTCCCCAACTCAAACAGAAAGCGATCCCCCCCCCGTCCTAGGGTGAAAACAATTAACCACGTCCGCACGGGCCGCGCAGAGAAAGCTCACCCGGTTCATCCAAGCGCACAGGCAGGAGAGCACCTGCCGGACCCCCGCGGGAGGGAGCTGGGACGGCCCAGGCCTGAGGAGAAGGCCGGGCGTCCCGCAGCCCCACGGCACTTACACCCCCGGCCCGGCCGCTGCC
>NW_010972809.1:7949785-7950251 GCF_000737465.1 Haliaeetus leucocephalus | reverse complement strand
ACCCCTGTGAGGGGGCAGCCGCGGAGGAGGTAGGACGGCGGTGGGGGGAAGGCCACCCGCGCCCGCTGCTTGACCACTCACCCCGGGAGCGCGGCGGGGAGAGAGCGGCTCAGCGGAGCGGTCCCTGCCCGGGGCAGGACGGCGCCAGCCCGCCACGGGGACGATCGGGGCTCACCTTATTTCGCAGAGCGGCCGCCAGCACAACCTCCGGACGAAGGTCAGGGCCGGGGCCGCCATGACGGGGGGAGGGAGGACAAGGAGAAGGAGGAGGAGGAGGAGGAGGAGGAGGAGGCGGCGGCGGCGGCGGCTAAACCCCGCCCCGCCGGGTCCACGGCGCCCTCGGCTGAGGAGATGGCAGCCGCCCACTCCCTCCCCGGGGAGGTCATCGCCTCCAGCGCCGCGGGGAGGGCGGGCTTGGCTTCGCCGGGAGCCGCTGAGGGGCAGCGGCGGGGCCGGGGCGGGCTTG